>NC_056666.1:25330921-25632236 GCF_018350195.1 Panthera tigris
TTTTCAGAGTAGGGTCTGAGAAGCAGGGCACATGGAACAGGAGAGCAATAGCAGAGCCAGAGAGGAATCCAGGTGAAAGCAACGGATTTGACCTTACATGGTGGTCCTTCTGGCCATAGTCTAAAGATAAGCTGTTTAATACCCTCACTATTGTTTTTGTGCTTCATGTCCCCACTTGAAAATCTGACGTGCAGAAAAAAATACTTGTAATACATTTCACTTTAGTCTTTTAGGATTTTAGGAACTGAGGGCCAGATGAGTATACTTTGAACTATTTGGTGACTTAAAAATGACAGCAGACCCCAAATAGGGAGGCAGAACACAAACACGGATTACATTTTAAAAGAGATTTTAGATTTTTTAAAAAACTGCATAGCCTCTTTGGTATATTGTTAGACAACTATACATTCTAGGGCCCAAACATGACCAAATCAAAGCTCATAAACCATGTTTATGGCAGTATTCTTAGCATGTAACTATACCCCTACACATGCCTTCTCCAGATTCTCTTTGGCTTCCTGATTGGGCATGGGTCATTGGACGGCTGAAGTTAAACAGAGAGTGATGTCAAATTCCTGTCCTGTTTGATCAGCTGTGTTCTGTCACACCTGGAGTCAAGAAATTGGCCTCGTCCACACTCAGTGCTCAACATTCCTGGCTAGAATTGCCAAAGCATGTATTCCAACCTCACAGAAAGGAACTTTTTCTCTTCTCTTTTGAGGAAACATTCTGAAATGTCTCTGATTAGCTTCTCTGTTTAGAGGAGATCCTTAGGCCACTGTTTCAAAATCACTGGAGATTATTTTCTCCAAGATCAAAATTCAGAACCAGATGGTATTTTCTAAACAAGTGGCAAAATGAAGTTTAAAAAGTTACAAGGCCAAATGATCTCATGGATGTATTACTGATTTGGAAGACAAATTGAGTTTTCTTCCTAGTTCTATAATTGGCTTACTACACATTCAGAGTATTTATTCTAAAACGAGACTACCTGTTTCCTATCTAATTCCTAAGTGGTAGTTATAATATAAAATTTTAATATAAATTGCCTTATAAAAATACAAACATATTTAAGCTTTTATTTTTTCTTACTAAAACTTTCTAAAATCAATGAAAAGAAACAGAATTAAGAAAATCAAGTACTATCTTGCAACAATGAAAAAAAAAGAACAACAGAAAAATGCAATGATATTTTAAGAAAGAAAATGATTCTTACGCTGGGAAAAGACATGAAAGAGATTAGAAGCGATGTAATGATATATTTTTTATTTGAGTTTCTGTAGTTTTCAATACCTTATTGTTCATGGAGCACAAATTTGAGTTGACTTTCTGCAACAGAGTTTTGCCTCTTAAGAACAAAGAATTTAATGTATGGACTCTTGCCAGACTCAGCTGTTGCGTTCTTTACATTACAAGTTCGTAATACTGAACACCTGTTCAACCACCGTTTTTCTCCAAAAATGTGTTTGATCATTCAGCTTGAAAGGAACAGCTTTTCACTTCCATTTACAAATCTCTCACACTTTTCACAAAGTACTTAATTGTCTGCAACCATACTTGCAGCTCATGAAATTTACCAAATAAACATCACTGTAGACAGAGGTCATTAGGATCTTATTCTTTTTAGCAAACTTAACTGGAAAAAAACAACAACAAACTTTCCTTAAGCCTAACACAAAAAACTCACCGTAAAGTGGTGCACTGTTAAATAAAGTTACTTAGAAAAATATGCAATGAGTTTTTTGTGATTAGTTCACTTTCAGTCAGCCTTCTGTTCTTCAGTTCTTGGTAGACTGAAGAACACTGGGTAGTTTTCTAACAGAAGATGCTTTTTTTCTGTCTTATTCTTTCAAGTTTTGTATAGGAGCATAAAGCAGATTCATATTTCACATTCTGATTTTCCAATCATAGAAAGAATGGACAAATAGTTATTAAGCTTGCAAAACATATCTTTTTCACTTGGCACATTTTCCTTATCACTCATAAGCTATCAAAAACTATTTTATGTTGACCTTCTCAAAACAAAGGAAAATTTTATGCCTTCTAATTGAGACACTGGTCTACCAGTGAAAATGTCAATCCTCCTTATTACAAAGATCTCACATTCCATTTGTTCTGTGCATCTAACAGCAACTATAATGCCACTACAATGCAAAATTACATGATGAATCTTTGTTTGTCTCAACGATCCCACAGTTCATTACCAAAGTCTCTGATTCTGGTACTTTGCTGCCTGGCTCACTCACTGATAGGTAGCTTTAAATATTTCTTTATAAGAAAAGATGCAATACATTCACTAGAACTAATTTTCACATCTCATTTTCTTAGCAGATAGATCTGAAAATGTGTTCTCATACACATGCTGTTAAAAATATAAAAAATGGATAACATCTGTTTTGAACAGTTGACATTTCACCACATCCATTCCACATGGACTCATACAGAGTGCACTTAGGTTTCATGATGCCTGACAGACAGCCGTGGCAGGGACCCTGAGGTTGCCATAACTTGACTGGAGGCTAGGCTTATGCTTTCTTCCCATTTGTGTTGCTCTTAGCTATAATTGACAATGGCTTATTTCTGCAGCATTTCTGTCAGTGCTCTTAATCCAGACAAAGAAGTCCTTTATTTCAAAATGGTGCCAAATCCTATCATTCAGAAGTTAATAAGCCTAAATGACCTACAAAAAAAACATCTTATGCGAAAAAAATGTGGAAATCCTTTCTTACAAAATAAAAGGCAATTTTTCCTAGAAAGTGCAGTCATTAACTTACCTGAATGGGGGGAAGGAGGAGGGAAAAATGGACCAAAATATCTGGCAAGATATCTTCTAGTTCATTATTTTACTGCAAGCTGGATACCCAGCATTTTCAAAAAATGTTTCCTGCCTCTACTTTCCTTCAGAACTTACAATCTTCTTAGAAAACCTAAAAACAGCAGAATATCCAAACTGCTACTTGAAAATGCTAAATTGAATATAATCAAGTGGGATAAGTTTTCGAGGGTGACGTCAAATACAGGAGACCCTAAAAAAGTCCCAACTACACATAACTTCCTTGCATACAGACATTTACAAGTATCTTTACGCATATTATTTCAGCTAATCCAAAAAGGCAGTTGATTATAAAATGCACTATTATTTTACATACCACCAAGGAAAACACTACCCTTTAACCTATGATGCAATGTGAATTATAAAACACTTCCCTGGGGTACTATGTTTGAATTTCTACCAATAGGTCAGAGGTAACTTTATTTTCTCTCCCTATGTGAAAGAACATTCTAGAAAGGCTCAATTGTTTTGTTTAACCTCATTCTCTATTTTAACCCTGGAAACTTAATTGAGTAATGTTACACATTTTTGTTACGATGATATTAAAAAGGCATACAGAATGTAATGTGCACCTCCAAAGGGTTTGGCCAACAGTGCTAAATAATGTTGAATTAATGAAGTTATAGTGAAGATATGCCTAGAGATTAAATTAAATCATTGCTAAGTTTTACTATTATATTAATTATATTGATTTTAACCTTTAATTTTATTATATGCATGTATTGTCACAAAGCTCTTCAAGGCAAAATGAAAATTTAAATGTAAATGCTTAAGAAGTGTAAAGCCAGGGGCGCCTGGGTGGCGCAGTCGGTTAAGCGTCCGACTTCAGCCAGGTCACGATCTCGCGGTCTGTGAGTTCGAGCCCCGCGTCAGGCTCTGGGCTGATGGCTCGGAGCCTGGAGCCTGTTTCCGATTCTGTGTCTCCCTCTCTCTCTGCCCCTCCCCCGTTCATGCTCTGTCTCTCTCTGTCCCAAAAATAAATAAAAAACGTTGAAAAAAAAATTTTAAAAAAAGAAGTGTAAAGCCAGTCCAATTATTAATATTACAACATATTCCTCTCAGGCATCATTTTATATGCAATGGCTGTCTTTCACACTTACTTCAAGGAAGCCAATGGAAGTAACAGAAGATGTTGTACCTGCTTGGGTATAATACATGGATGAAACAGGGATAACAACTGATTCTGGGGTGCCTGGGTGGCTCAGTCAGTTAAGCAGCATTCCAAGTTACTTAAGTAAATTCCAGTTACTTAACATACAATGTAATGCTAGTTTCAGGTCATGATTTTGTGGTTCCTGATAACATGAGCTCCACATCCAGCTCTGTGCTGCCAGCATAGGGTCCACTTCAGGTCTTCTGACCCCCTCTCTCTCTGGCCCCCCCCCCACCTCACACACACATGAGCACTCTCTCCATCTCTCAAAAAGAAACATAAAAAAACCCAAAACTGATTCAATCCTCAGGTTACTATGTCATAGATTAAAAATGGGATCAAAACCAAAACAAAACTTTTTTTGTTCTTGATTTGTGATTCATTTTTGACATAAGCATTGAAAAACCAAAGAGATCAACAATTAATGGATTTGAATTATTAAATTGGTTTAGCATGAAAAGGATTACTCAATAAAATATAAAACATTGTCGAAAACTTACTAAAATAGATACAGCAAGACCCAAATGTCTTAGTGCGGCTTACACTGTATTTCAGAAGTATAAATGCTTCAAAATTTGAAAATTTGATGATATGCATTTCATTTTCAATTCTTTTGTGACTTTTGAAAAGCACTTTTTTTGTGAATTTTTAATTTTTTAAAATGTTTATTTATTTTCGAGAAAGAGGGAGACAGAGTGTGAGCAGGGTCTGAGCAGGGCAGGGGCAAAGAGAGAGAATGGGAGACACAGAATCCGAAGCAGGTTCCAGGCTCCGAGCTGTCAGTACAGAGCGCCATGCAGGGCTCTGACTCATCAGTCATGAGAACATGGCCTGAGCCAGTCAGATGCCTAACCGACTGAGCCACCCAGGTGACCTATGAAAAGCACGTTTTTTTTTAATTTTAACTTTTTAGTTTCTCTCACTGAAGATGGCAAATACTGATGGAAACAAAACGCTAAAGGTAGAATTTTACTTCCAAGTTTCTAAAACTTAGAGAAAGTTAAATAATGAAAATTTCAAGAGATTTTTAAAGCTTCTTTCTTTAAACAAACTCTATTATTTAGAGCAGTTTTATGTTCATAGCAAAACTGAGCAAAAGGTACTGAGGTTTCCCATACCCTGTCCACGCACATGCACAGTGCCTCCCATTATCAACATAATCAATGGTACCCACCATAGATTTTTTTTAAATGTCTTTGGCACACCAAAGATATTTTTAAAATACCCCTCTAAAGCGGTACACTAAATGATATATTTTTTAAAGTTTGCAGTATCTACATTTTTCAAGTTCTCAAAGCTTAAGACAGCCCTAAGACTTTTGGGAAATCCCGTATTTTCTGGAGCAATTTTTCTGGGGCTTTTCTTCACAAAGGAACCGCCCAGAAAAATCTTCTTGGAAATGAAATGAAAACTGTATAGACTTGCTTGTTGATGTGGGTGGCAGCTGTATTGTGGTGGAACCACAGCACAGGATGTGGGGGCAGAACTGGGGTTCATATTGTACCTCTAGTTATGTGATCTTGAGCAAGTTATTAAATACTCTGATGACTTTCTCCTCAGAAGCAAAAATAATTGGTTGCACAGTTAATTGAGATGATGTATGTGAAAGGCTATAGTTTACACATATAAATAATGATGGTTATGGTGAAAACAGTAGAATGACAGTCTCGTGTGAAAAGAGATAAGTACTATGCAACCTGCTTTACAACATAAATCTGGATGAAGAGTTGAGAGTCCCAGAGGGAAACATCTCTAGGGATGACCGTGTTAACTAAAGTAGAAACTCTCTGGACAAATTCATCTATGGGCCCATACTACTTCTTTTTCTGTTTTTTTGTTATCATCTATTTGTTTATTTTTGAAATCATTTTAAGTTTTTATTTAAATTCCAGTTACTTAACATACAATGTAACGTTAGTTTCAGGTGCAAATTATAGTGATTCAACACTTCCAAAATACAGCGATTCAATGTTAAATTCCAGTTACTTAACATACAATGTAATGTTAGTTTCAGGTGCAAAATATAGTGATTCAACACCTGGTGCTCATACAGCAAGTGCTCTCCTCAATCCCCATCATATCATTTCATTTATTTATTTTTTATCCTGATAAGCGTACTCTTCAATCCCCATCCTCTGTTTTCTCCATCCCCCCGCCCCATCTCCTTTTCGGTAATTATCAGTTTGTTCTGAAGTGTCTGTTTCTTGGTTTGTCTCTATTTTTACTTCGGTCATTTGTTTTATTTCTTAAATTCCAGATGAGTGAGATCATTGGCATTTGTCTTTCCCTGATTCACTTATTTCACTAAGCATTATACTGTCTATCTCCATCCTTGTTGCAAATGGCAAGGTTTTATTCTTTTTATGGCTGAACAATATTACATTGTGTAAATCTACCACATTTTCTTTATCCATTCATCTATCGATGGACATTTGGTCTGTTTTCAATAGTTTGGCTATTGTAAATAGGGGTGCATGTATCCCTTTGAATTAATGTTTTTGTATTTTGAGGGTAAATACCCAGTAATCTCATTTCTGGATTTTAAGGTTGTTCTATTTTTAATTTTTTGAGGAACATTCATAAAGTTTTCCACAATGGCTGTACCAGTTTGCATTCCCACCCACAGTGCAAAAGGGTTCCTTTTTCTCCACATCCTCACCAGCAACTGCTGTTTCCTGTTTTTGATTTTAGTCATTCTGACAGGTATGAGGTGGTATCTGTTTGTAGTTTTGATTTTCATTTCCCTGATGATGAGTGATGTTGAACATCTTTTCGTGTGTCTGTTGGCCATTTGTATGTCTTAGAGAAATGTCCATATCTTCTGCCCATTTTTTAAATGGATTGTTTGGTTTTTGGGTATTGAGTTATAGCAGTTCTTTATATATTTTAGATACTAAACCTTTAGCAGAGATGCCATTTGCAAATATCTTCTCCCAGTTCACAGGTTGCCTTTAAGTTTTATTGATTGTTTCCTTCCTGTGCAGAAACTTTTTATTCTGATGGTCCCAATAGTTTATTTTTGCTTTTATTTCCCTTGCCTCAGGAGATATATCTAGAAAAATGTTGCTACAGCCAATGTCAGAGAGATTACTGCCTGTGCTCTCTTCAAGAATTTTTATGATTTCCTGTCTCACATTTGGTTCTTTAATCCATTTTGAATTTATATTTGTGTACGGTGAAAGTAAGTGGTCCAGTTTTCATTCTTTTGCTTGTGGCTGTCCAGTTTTCCCAACGCGATTCGTTGAAGAGACTGTCTTTTTCCCATTGGATATTCATTCCTCCCTTATCAAAGATTAATTGACCTTGTGTCCATGGGTTTATTTTTGGGTTTTCTGTTGTATTCCATTGATCTATGTGTCTATTTTAGTGCCAGTACCATAGTGTTTTAATTACTACCACTTTGTAATATAGCTTGAAATCTGGAATTGTGATACCTCTAGTTTTATTTTTCTTTTTCAAGATTGCTTTGGCTGTTCAAGGTCTTTTGTGGTTCCATACAAATTTTAGGATTGTTTGTTCTAGCTCTGTGAAAAATGTGGTTGGTATTTTGATAGGGATTGCATTAAATGTGTAGACTGCTTTGGATACTATAGACATTTTAACAATATTTGTTCTTCCAACCCATAAGCATAGAATGTCTTTCCATTTCTTTGCATCATCTTGAATTTCTTTCATTAGCATATTATAGTTTTCAGAGTACAGGTCTTTCACCTCTTCGGTTAAGTTTATTCCTAAATATTTTATTATGTTGTAAATGGGATTGTTTTCTTAATTTCACTTTCTGCTGCTTCATCATTAGTGCATAGGAATGCAACAGATTTCTGTACACAGATTTTGTATTCTGTGACCTTACTGAATTCATTTATCAGTTATAGTAATTTTTTGGTGGAGTCTTTAGAGTTTTCTATACAGTAACATGTCATCTGCAAGTAGTGAGAGTTTTACTTCTCCCTTACATACTTGGATGCCTTTTATTCCTTTATGTTGTCTACTTGCTGTGGCTAGGACTTCCAGTACTATGTTGAATAAAAGTGGTGAGAGTGCACATCCTTGTCTTGTTCTGGACCTTAGTGGAAAAGTGCTCAGTGTTTCACCTTTGAGTATGATGTTGGCTGTGGGTTTTTCATATAAGGCCTTTATAATGTTGAGGCCTGTTCCCTTTAGACCTACTTTGCAGAGGGTTTGTATCATGAATGGATATTGTACTTTGTTGAATGCAAAAAAAGCATCTATTGAAATGATAATATGGTTTTTTCTTTTCTCTTATTCATGTGACATATCATGGATCGTTTTGCAAATATTAAACCATGCTTGCATCCCAAGAAAAAAATCCTACTTCATTGTGGTGAATGGTTTTTAAAAATTCATTGTTGGATTCAGTTTGCTAATATTTTATTGTGGATTTTTACATCTATATTCATAAGAGATATTGGCCTGTTCTCTTTTTTTGTGGTGTCTTTTTTTGTGGGGCTATACTTTTTAACTATTTAATGGAAACTATGGATTAAGCCCTGGGAAACTATGCTCAGGTTTCTACCAGTGGATCAGAGGTAACTTTATTTTCTCTCTCTATGTGAAAAGACCATTTTAGAAAAGCTCTAACATTTTTTTTGTTCACTAACCTCATTCTCCTTTAATATTGGAAATTTAATTGCATAAATAAACTTTGATATGGCCATACAACAAAATACTACACAGCCAAGAATTAGACAGGGGTATGAAAAGACATATATAGAGAACAAGAGAGATATTTGCAATCCATTGTTAAGGAAAAAACCCAATCTAACACTAAGTGATGGTTACCCCTGAGTACTGAAATTACAGGTAGTATTTTTCCTTTGCTTTTGTTTTTAATGAAAAAACATCTTTTTTAAATTGTGGGAAAAAACTCACAAAGCTCCTTGTTTTTATTTACTTTCTATATTTTACATAGTAAGCATGTAACCATAGGTAATCATGTAAATCTTGAGATTTATAGCTCTTTGCAGGGGTTGCCTTAAAAAAACAACCCTCCATTATTTGCATATCTTAGACTTGGGCTATCCAAAACAACAGCCACTAGCTACATGTGGCTATTTAAATTTAAGTTAATTAAGGTTAATTTAAATGATTTAATGAAGTTAAATCTTAATATAATTAAAAACTCAGTTTCTCAGTCATACTAGTCACATTTCAAGTGCTCAATTACCACAGGCGGCTAATGCTTACCATATTTGAAGAGTACATTTTGATCATCATAGAAAGTTCTGTTAGACAGAGTGGTCTTAAACCATGGTTTGATTGGTATATGTATAAATTATGAGATGCTATTTTTTTCAGTATTATAAATGTGCTTTCTTCCTTTTGCCTTTCTGAGCACATGGCCTCTTTCATACTCTACCCCTGAGGTATCCTTCTACCTTGGGAAGATGAATTTTGTTTTATAAAGATGCAAGGAAAGAGACCCATGTAATATTCATTCACTTTCTGATCCTAGAAAATAGGATTTTTCAAAAAGAAAAAAGGCTTGCAAATCAGGCTATTTTCTTGAGGAAAGATGTTCTAAATTTCCTTCTTTCTCATTTCAAGGGCCAAAACCAGTATACTACACTAACAGTCTTCAAAATTTTTGCTCACAAATCCAAATACATTTTTGAAAACATATGTATCCTCCTCATCTATTTCAAATTGATATCTAAAAATGTTCATCATAAATTTAATCATAGAAGATATGTTGTCTTACATATATGCCATCAAAATTTTGACTCTGAATATTTAGTTAATTTACTTTATGGATATATCTTCTGTATTACCTAATCAGAAAACCAGTCTTCATTGTTGAAATAATCAGCCAAATTTTACTTATTGTCAATGAGGAAAAGTCTGACTTCATTTTTTTAAAATTCACATAAGGGTATTAATTCAGATTCTTTTGATATTTTTCTCACTTCTGAATTCAGTGATGATGCTTTATAAGATTAAGGAATAGTGAGAGCTTTCCTTCCTTCCTTGCTTCATGCCTCCCTCCCTTTTCTTCCCTTCCCTTCCCTTTCTTTCCTTCACTTCCCTCTTCCTTCCCTTCCCTTCTCCTTCCCTTCCCTTCTCCTTCCCTTCCCTCTCCTCCTTCTTCCCTTCCATATCTGCTACACACACACCCTCTCCCTCCCTCTCATACCTTTCCTATACTAATCATTCCTTTAGGTGTCTTCTAAACTTCATACTGTCTCCTTCTCTTAACAGCTAAACTTCTAGAAAGAACTATTAATCATCTTTACATCTATTTCTCCCCTTATTTCTTACCCCACTGCCATTTGACTTAAATTCTCTGTTCTCAATTAAAATGTCTATGAACAATGATCACTTATTTTTTCATATTTTTTCATACTTGTTTTGGTTTTCAAAGGTAAATAACCTCCTAGGGGCAAATGATATTATTGAACATGCTCCCCCCTTTCTTGAATTTGTTTCCTTTTTTGGCTTTCTTGTCACCCTCTCTTTTTTTTTAATGTTTATTCATTTTTGAAAGACAGGGACAGAGCACAAGCAGGGGTAGGGCGGAGAGAAAGGGGGACACAGAATCGGAAGCAGGCTCCAGGCTCTGAGCTGTTAGCACAGAGCCCCGACAAGGGGCTCGAACTCACGAACCGCGAGATCATGACCTGAGCCAAAGTCGGACGCTCAACCGACTGAGCCACCCAGGCGCCCCAACCCTCTCTTGATTATTACCTATCACTCCTTAGTCTTCTTCTATGACTCCTCTTCATCATTACCCTTCTTCCCTTATTCCACACCCTCTGCCTGTCCTCTACCCTTCAGACTTCAGCTACCTCTGGTATGTTGATGATTCTCACATATCCATCCATCTCTGGTCCTGAGTCTTCTCCAGATTCACATACTCAAGTGACTGCCCATCTCTATCTAGATGAAAACAAATCTGCCATCTTTTCCTCAAATCATGTTCTCATGTTTTTAAAGTTACTAGTTCTTAGTTGACAAAGTTAAAATATAAAAACAAACAAAAAACCCCTCAAACTCTCTCTTGATCTCCTTCTCGCAGCCAACATCCAATCATACACCAATTTCTGATTCTACTTCACAATTATTTCTTATATTGACTCTTTCTGTTTGCCCACATTGGCACTGTGTTAGGTCAGATTCTAACTGCTTTCACCTGAACCACTGCAATAGCCTAATTAGTCACCCACTCATATTTTCTAATTAACCAATATGCTCACATCACTTCCTTGTTTAAAATTCTTCAAATGTTCATGTTACCTAAATGATAATGCATACAGAAGAGTGTAGTTATTGGTAAGAGTAGTGAGCCAATCGGGGTGCCTGGGTGGCTCAGTGGGTTAAGTGTCTGACTTTGGCTCAGGTCATGATCTCACAGGTTGTGAGTTTGAGCTCCACGTCGGGCTCTGTGCTGAAGGCTCAGAGCCTGGAGCCTGCTTTGGATTCTGTGTCTCCCTCTCTCTCTCTGCCTCTCCCCCACTTGTACTCTGTCTGTCTTTCTCTCTCAAAAATAAACATTAAAAAAAAAAGAGTAGTGAACAAGCAGAGATCGTGCGTCTGTTTTCTATCAGGAGTGATAAGATGGGGGCCGAGGTGTCCTCTTCTTAAGAAAAATTCAAAGACACTCAGGTAGTAGCAGTAGAGAATGTGCAGAGGGCAGGTAAGATTCAACAGAGGTGAACAAGTAGGAACTCTTTACGGAGGCTTGGATCCAGTCTAGGCCCTGGGGCCAAGGGCTAAAAGACAAACATGTTGGGTTATGTCTGACTATGGTTCAGTTTAGGTTGCTAGCACAGGAGACCAGTCAGATATTCCGGACAGATATCCTGGACAGGGGGTGCCTGGGTGGCTCAGTTGGTTGAGCATCTGACTCTTGGCTTCAAGCCTTGCATCGGGCTCCACACTGACAGTGCAGAGCCGGTTTGGGATACTCTCTCTCCCTTTCTCACTGCCTCTCCCCTGCTCTCACTTTGTCTTAAAAAAAAAAAAATCCTAGGCAGGAATAATAAAAATGAAAATATTAAAATGTCTCTTACAGAATGTCTTTGTCTTTTTACAGCTAGCGATAGATAAATAGGCAGATTTGGAGTTAAAAATCCACAAGAATAAAGGACACAATTTACACATAATAACAGCACTATGTTAATTTTGTATCTATATACACAATGGCATCTCATCGATGAAACAAAATTAAACTGTATATTTAAATAAGATTTTATTTTTGATGATGATTGAGAATGAACCAGTATCTATAACATCCTTCTCCAGGAAAAGTAAAGACCTTTATTATGTGTTTACCTATTACTTTACACTATGTAACATGTTTTTGGAATCATCTGGTAGTTTAAATTCAGATTGTTACTGTGATTATACTGTCTGCTTTTATTTTACTTTATGTCATTTCTTTATTTTAAAGAAATTCCTTTTTTAAAAACTTTATAAAATTTGAAAGTCATATTATCAACACAAATTTATATTTAACTCAATTCCAGTGAGTTATTTGCTTATTATTGTTTCTATAGCTAACGTTATTCTCCTTCTTAGAGTCTTTTGTTTTGCTGGAAAATAGTCTAAAGTTTTTTATTTTTATTTTTTCAGAGAAGGTTTATGGAGAATAAGCTTCCTGAGTCTTGACATTTCTAAAAGAAAAATGTCTTTATTCTGTTCTTACTCCACACTCACTTGAATGCTAGTTTTTATAGGATATAGAATTCCAGGATAAAAATACCTTCCTCTAAAGACAGTAGAGGATTTGTTCCATTTTCTTTTACAATTTATTGTGAACAATTTTGAGTCTAATACTGGTGTGATCCTTATTCTTATAGAATTTTTTCCTTTCCTCTAATTTCTGGAAACACCGTATTTGAATTTGTGTCTAGGTATAGATAGTTTCCTTTGTATTTTCTGCTTGGCACTAAGTACATCTTCTCAACCTGAAGACTAGAATCTTTCTTCAACTCCTCGATTTACAGATGCTTCCATTTTTTTTAATGATGATTTTTTCTACCCTTCCACTGCTCTTTCCTTTCATGTATTTTCTTGTGCTATTTTCTTTTTACTTTTACTTTACATTATTATTTAGTAGACTTAAACTTGCAGATAACTACTCAGTCATACCTAATATTCGTCTCTTCTATTAAATTTATTGTTTTCTCAAATGTTTTTAATTTCCAAAAGCCTTTGTTAATTTATAAATGTATCTTTTTTTTTAATAACAGCCTTTTTAGGTATAGTATTTATTCCCCTTGGGTCATTCGGAGGATCTAAATTTTTTGCTCATTCTGAGGATATAAATTTTTAAAATTTCATGTTATAGTCTGTTCCTTACATTATCTCTGTTTCCTCTGAAGTTAACTCTGCTTTTTAGTACTGGCTTGTCTTAAGTACCATTAGTCTTCCTTAAATATTTGGTGATCCTTAGTTGTTCATATTTATAAGTGAAGGACTGGGCTGATTAGTTCAGGTAACTGATAAGGATATCCTTCAAAGATAGGTAGTGGTATTTCCTCAGTAGGCTCTTCCTTGCTCCTTAAATAGTATTTAAATTCTGCATTTTTTTTTTAATTTTTTTTTTCAACGTTTTTTATTTATTTTTGGGACAGAGAGAGACAGAGCATGAACGGGGGAGGGGCAGAGAGAGAGGGAGACACAGAATCGGAAACAGGCTCCAGGCTCCGAGCCATCAGCCCAGAGCCTGATGTGGGGCTCGAACTCACGGACCGCGAGATCGTGACCTGGCTGAAGTCGGAGGCTTAACCGACTACGCCACCCAGGCGCCCCTAAATTCTGCATTTAAAATTTTTCTTTGGACCTTATAGAATAGGAATTACATTGTGTATCTACTTCTGAAACTTGGGGTTTTTTTTTGTGCAATATGTTTATGAGGTGTGCTGATATTGATGAATCCATTACTGAAATACATTCCTTTTCTACTGCTGCTCTGTATGATACAGTATGACCATAGTATCATCCTGTTGTCCATTTTCCTGTAGGTTGACACTTGAGGTGTTCTTATTTTTATGTCCTTGCTATAAAAAAAATAGTTCTATTGACCAGTTTGTAACAGGTCTCCTTCTATTATTAGTACACACCACAATTCACTTTTTACAAAAGATTATTGCTAGTCACAAATATTTAGGATGATATTCAGAGTCATGTTAGATTTATTACAGGAATAAAATCCTTTAGATAAAAATATTCAACAGAGAAAAACATCTCTAGCAACCAGGAACTGAAAAGGCAATCTCCAAATCTATAGAAAAAAATTTAAGATAATAGAAATAGGCTGAAAAGGGATCTTTAAAGAAAATAATAAAATTTACAAATGAAGAGCTAAAAGACTTCAGAAACTTTCAGTCTTTTTTTTTTTTTTTGTCTTGTAAAAATTTTATTTTTCGGCTTTATATACCAGTATTTACTGACAGCTAAGAAAAGTGGAATTCATGAAATTATTTGACTTTTTCAAGGTAACAAAGAACTTAGTGATCTTTCACTGTCATATTTCAGGCTATATAAATAAGATAGAAGCAATTTTATGCTTCTTAAAGTAGCAGGTAAACACAGGCAATTTTCTTATCACCCAAGAGATAAGAACAGTCAACTTTTCTTCCCCTTGATTTTACCTGAGGTACCTTTTTCTTTTTCTTTTTTAACGTTTATTTATTTTTGAGAGAGAGACAGAGTGGGGGAGGAGCAGAGAGAGAGGGAGACACAGAATCTGAGGCAGCTCCAAGCTCTGAGTGGTCAGCACAGCGCCTGATGCGGGGCTTGAACCCACAAGCTGTGAGATCATGACCTGAGCTGAAGTTGGACACTTACCTGAGCCACCCAAGTGCCCCTGGGGTACCTGTTTCAATTGCACCAGCCAGGCAGAAGTTGGTAAGCACTGCCACCTAAGCCTAGTTTGATTTGGCATTTAAAAACCAACCAGGAAAAGGCATTGCTCATATGGCACAAACATTCAGCACTTTTCTACCAGATAAGTTGGACCAAAATTAAGTTGAAAGTAACTAGTGACCTGTGATGACATTATTCAATACAGTATTAGATATTTTAGAATGGGCTGATTTGCAGTCTGTTCTTACCTTAGTGTTTTGGATGCAGGGACAGAGGGCCCATGCTGCACTGGCCTTCACTTCCGGGTGAGGATTCTTCAGGAGGGACCACAACAAACGAACTCCATCTAAGCGATCAATTATCCTATTTGTGAAGCCAAAAACAGAAGCATAAATTTTAATTAATATCTGAAAATGAAAACTTAAATGGCCTTTCTATCCACACAACTCTACTTTTCTCCTTTTAACATTTTGCTTAGATTTTTTTCCCCAAAAGTTTAACAATAGCAGGAATATAACATGCTGCTGAACTGTCAGTGTGGATTTCGGTTTTAAATTCATGACACAGAAAGCAAGCTCCGTGATAATTATGATTCACATAAACTCAAAATCAAGCCATGTAATTTTTTAATTAGCAGTACACAGACTGTTACCTAAATGTCAAAATACTGGTTTCTTTCATATAGTAACATCTATATACTTTCCAAAACAAATATTTATGCCTCAAAACTGTGAAGTTACCTTTTTTATTTGGTCTATGTTTAATTGACTTACCTTACCGTATGACATATTTTAAACTCCTCCAGTCCTAATCTAGCATTAGGAATTAAAATCATTACACCACAGTGCACCCTTTGTTAGGCACGGATAACACGTAACTTGTTTTCCATGTGGTTCCTTCCCAGCAAGACTAACATTGCAGACTGTGTTATAATTACTTAAACACACTGTAATCAAAATATCTTCATGACTAGCTGAAAAATGAATTATCATCAGAGTCATCTCTACACCATCTGTCTTCTGTTTATATATCAATCAGTCCAGGGAGCATAACCTTGCATTAAGGTCCATTGAGTACTTGCAGTTGAGAAGGTGGCCAAACAAAACTTAATATCCTCGACAAACATGGCTTTGTTCGGAAAGATACGTTAAACTCAACGCAGATGAAAAAAGATAAAAAACATCAAAACTCCTTTGATTTTTAATCTCAAGTTGAGTTAAACACATGTAGTATTTAGCCCCAGACAGAATAAATACTACCAGCTTAGAATGCCATTCAAATTCTTTTTTGAAAGTTGACATAAAGACGACTACATTTCTTGATTATCTGAGATGAGTTTGCCAGGGGGAAAAATGTATCACTCCAAAGGGTCCAAGTATGAGATCAGTTTTGCATAACCTTATAAAATAATTGTTAATGCAAGTAGCTTATAGTAAGACATAAATTGTCTCCTTAGAGAATGACTTGTAGTAAGAAAAATGCACATTGAGAAAGTATTTTAACACAAAGTTTAACTTCAGCTTTCTAAACCTAAAGCTTTCTGTCAATAGCTGTCAGTTTTCTGCTGACGGAAAAAGTTTGATTTCTCAACTGGTGGAAAATGTAAAGAGACTGAGCACTTCACAATGAAAGATTTACTTTACAAAGTTAAACAATCTTACTGCTTTACATATACCACTGAAAGCATAATTGTTGCTGATCCTTGGGTCTCTGTATTTATTCACATGCAATTTCTCAATGAACGATAGGTCTGTCCTGCCCTCTTGTAAATGTAGCAGTAAAACTTGCATTAGTAATATT
Source organism: Panthera tigris (assembly GCF_018350195.1). Taxonomy (NCBI): domain Eukaryota; kingdom Metazoa; phylum Chordata; class Mammalia; order Carnivora; family Felidae; genus Panthera; species Panthera tigris. The sequence continues at coordinate 25,347,538 of NC_056666.1, forward strand.
TAACTGTACAGTGCTGGACATAACTTGACATAGAGCAGAAGTCATTTGCATGACACACTTTTCCAGGTTTTTTTTTTAATGTTTATTTATTTTTGAGAGAGAGCTCATGGAGCAGGGGACGGGCAGAGAGGGAGGGAGACAGAGGGTCCGAAGCAGGCTCTGTACTGACAGTGACAGCAGAGAGCCTGATGTGCGGCTTGAACTCACTAACTGTGAGATCATGACCTGAGTCGAAGTCGGATGCCCAGCTGACTGAGCACCCCATGCATCCCCAGGTTTTCTTAAAGGAGGGATTCAGTGTGGGGTCCCCAGGCAAAATTTCACAATTAACTATTAAAATTCACTATTAATTGTAAAGCTAGATCTATTGTCCCCAACCATTACCTGAAGCCTTAGGCAACTCGGTGGCTGCATAGTTGTAAGGGCTGAGGATTGTGACCCCATTAACTGATGCCTTAAAAGACTCAGCACAGCACAGAATAATAACCTTAGATGAGGAAAACATGATTGAATCACATTTGTAAATATAGGAGCTAACAAAGTCAGGGGGTAGCAAACTTCAGGGTTTAACTTTGTCCTTTCCATTTTCCTTATTCTCTGTTTCAAGTTATTTACTGATGACTTTCACTTCACCATAACCCAAGTATCTGCCCCTTACGTCCCTGCTCCTCCTGCCAACACCCTAATTCTGGTCTTTACCACCTCACATCAGGATGGCTGTTGTAGTTGCACCCTTGATTTGGGGGCTTCAATTTCTCTCAGGTCCATCCAGCCTATAAATTCCTGTGACATTAATCTTCCTAAGGGAGCTTCTGGAGCTTCTGTAATAGCTCCTGGAGAGCAGGGCCCCAGGGATATTCATTCTGTCCATCACACCACCTAGCATATTCAATAAATGTGTGCACTCCCAGGAGAAACTTTGCAATGGTTTCCTATTGCCTGTATGGTAGCAAAATCTTGATTCCTCACCAAAACCAATAAGATACCTAGGAATAAACCTAACTAAAGAGGTGAAAGGCCTATACTCTGAAAACTATAGAACACTTATGAAAGAAACTGAAGAGGACACAAAAAAATGAACAAGCATTCCATGTTCATGGACTGGAAGAACATAGTCAAAATGTGCATACTACCCAAAGCAATCTACACATTTAATGCAATCCCTATCAAAATACCACCAGCATCTTTCACAGAGCTAGAACAAACAATCCTAAAATTTGTATAGAACCACGTAAGACCCTGAATTGCCAAAGCAGTCCTGAAAAAGAAGAACAAAACTGGAGGCATCAGGATTCCAGACTTCAAGCTATATTACAAAGCTATACTCATCAGACAGTATGGTACTGGAACAAAAACAGACACATAGATCAATAGAACAGAATAGAGAACCCAGAAATGGACCCACAACTATGTGGTCAACTAATTTTTTTTTTTAATTTTTTTTAACGTTTATTTATTTTTGAGACAGAGAGAGACAGAGCATGAATGCGGAAGGGTCAGAGAGAGAGGGAGACACAGAATCTGAAACAGGCTCCAGGCTCTGAGCGGTCAGCACAGAGCCCGACGTGGGGCTCAAACTCACGGACCACAAGATCATGACCTGAGCTGAAGTCGGACGTTTAACCGACTGAGCCACCCAGGCACCCCTGTGGTCAACTAATCTTCACAAAGCAGGAAAGAATATCCAATGCAAAAAAGACAGTCTCTTCAACAAATGGTGCTAGGAAAACTAGATGGAGACATGGAGAAGACTGAAACTGGACCACTCTTATATACAAAAAAAATTCAAAATGGATGAAAGACCTAGATGTGATACAGGAAATCATAAAAATCCTAGAGGAGAATGCAGGCAGCAATATCTTTGACCTTGGCCACAGTAATTCTTACTAGACATGTGACCAAAGGCAAGGGAAACAAAAGCAAACATGAACTATTGGGACCTCAAGATAAAAAGCTTCTGCACAGCAAAGTAAACAATCAACAAAAGTAAAAGGTAGCCTACCAAGGGAAAATATATTTGCAAGGTGACATATGTGATGAAGGGTTGGTATCCAAACTCTCTAAAGAACTGATCAAACTCAACACCCAAAAAGCAAATAGCCCGGTTAAGAAATAGGCTGAAGACATGAACAGACACTTTTGCAGGTAAGATATCCAGATGGCCAAAAGACACATGAAAAGATGCTCAACATCACTCATTATCAGGAAAAAAAAACAAATCAAAACCATGATGGGATACCACCTGTTAGGATGGCTAAAATTAACAACACAAGAAACAACATTTGTTGGCAAGGATGTAGAGAAAGGGGAATCCTCTTGCACTGCTGGTGGGAATGCAAACTGGTACAGCCACTCTGGAGAAGAGTATGGAGGTTCCTCAAGAAACTAAAAATAGAACTGCCCTATGATCCAGAAATTGAACTACTAGGTATTTAACCAAAGAATACAGAAATATAGATTTGAAGGGGTACATGCACCCCAATGTTTATAGCAGCATTATCTACAATAGCCAAACTATGTAGAGAGCCCAAATGTTCATCAACTGATGAAAGGATAAAGAAGATATGCCCCTCCCCCCCACACACTGGAATATTACTCAGCCATCAAAAAGAATATCTTACTATTTGCAATGACGTGGATGGAACTAAAATGTATTATGCTAAGCGAAGTAAGTAAATCAGAGAAAGACAAATACCCTATGATTTCACTGATATTTGGAATTTAAGAAATAAAACAGATGAACATATGAGGGGAAGGGGAGAGGAGAGAGGGAAACAAACCACAAGAAACTCTTAATGATAGAGAAAAAACAGGGTTGATGAGGGGAGGTGGGTGGCAGATGGGCTAAATGGGTGATGGGTACTAAGGAGGGCACTTGTTGTGATGAGCACTGAGTGTTGTATATAAGTAATGAATTACTGAATTCTATCCCTGAAACCAGTGTTGCACTGTATGTTAACTAAATAAAATTTAAATTAAAAAAACCCCTGACTCCTGAACTCAGTCTCTAACATTTCCAATGAGCTGATTTATTCCTCCCAATTCCCTATATTCAGGCATTTGCTCATAAACTCTTGGGCCATCTACTAAACACTAAGTGCTCAGCATACAGAAATAACAGATACAGTTAATTCTCATTACACGGGGTATTTATGTTCTATAAAGTCACTAAAAACAGGAGATTAGTAAATACTGAACCACTGGTCTTGGGGGAAACACAAAATTTTCTTCCTGACAGCGTTTGGTCAGAACATATTTATCAACAGATCAATCTATAACCATGTTTTATGTGTGTGTCTATGTAAAGCACCTTATTTAATATATACTGTTGATTCATTAACACTGGACCAACCTATGGCCAGCAGCACTGCAGTTCATCCTGAGCAATTCCTACCTAACACATATTTTGTCTGTAAGGCACATCACAACCTTCTTGCACTTGGGAACATCAGACTGGATAGCTCTTCAGCACTCTGCTTAGGGGCCATTTGAAACAGCAAAATAACCGACTCAAAACACAGAAGTGTGAAAATGTGGCACTATACAGGCTGTAAAAAAGGACACTTGTTTATAGTATGAGAGCTGAAACAAGAAGGCAGAGCCTGGCTTTGTTCAGCATCAGCTGGACAGCTGCATGAGGTGACTCAGATTTTTCCCTGCTCTGCACATGCGAAAGGGCTGTTAAGTATTGCTTTGGGCGTCACAAATAAATTTCAGCAGGGATATGAACTCACAAATACAGCATCTGCAAATTTTGAGGATTGTAACTGTCCTTCAGGAAAGTACGGTCTAATGAGAGAGATAAAGAAACCATTATAATCAATTATAATAAATGCTACAATACATGTGTGCATGGGGTTCCATATGAACACAAAGGGGAGACAATAGTTTACTCACAGGCTACAGAAATGTTCTCAGCTATAAGCCTTTCCCTATGCCATCCCCATCTTTTGCTGTAATAACCCATCTTCTAAGGTCTATAACAAAACCTCTCCCACAAATGCTCTGGCTTCTCCCTCCTTAAGCCTCTTTTGAGTTTTGCTCTCCCCCTTTCTGGTATTCATGACACAGTGCTTTGCCTTGTAGGGATGTGTCTATACTTCCCTCCCCATTATTATAATTATTGTGTAATTTCCTTGGCAGCAGGAATCATGCACTATGCTTCAGGCATACTTACCACAGCCAATGAAATATTGGTCAAATGGACCTGAAACAAGACAGTCTATGTGCAACGAATCAAAAATCTCTCCCAACACAAATACATTCATTTTAACCTCATTCTTGCAAAGTACCTGTCCAAGTTCTAAATCTAACCTCTAGAGTAAGTTTTCATTTGAAGTTGACTTCAGTTGAAAGTACATTGTCATAGAATTTCTTTATAACTTTATTGTTTTTTTGCATATACAATGGTGGTCTTATAGGTAGTATTAATTGACACCACTGTCCATTGTGATGGTTCTATATCCTTCTGTATAGTTTTTAAATCTCATTAGCATCTTGCTCTGATTCATTTCTAGTAATATGTAAACTCTTCCCATTTTTGTTATCAATTGAATTTTACATTAATTCTTTGACATTATAAACACAAAACTGACTTGTGTTTTCAAAATCTTCAACTTCACGGGGTGCCTGGCTGGCTCAGTTGGGAGAGCACCCAGCTCTTGATCTCAGGGTCTTGAGTTCAAGCCCCATGTTGGGTATAGAGCTCACTTAAGTAAATAAATAACTATCTGTAAAAAAATAATAATGATTTAAAAAAAAAAAACCAAAATCTTCAACTTCATCATAGATGTCAAACTGTGTGGCTGGCAGAAAAACAGTTCTAGAAAGATGAAAGATGAATACATATTCATATTCTGGCTATTAAATCCAAACAAGCCAAAAATGATGTAGCTGCTTGTTACGTTTCTTAATTTTGCTGTTGTTGTTGTTGTTATCATAACATTTGCTGAGACTGTTAAGAAGTCTGGCTGGCTTGCCCGCCCATTGAGGACACATATATGAACAAAAGTGAAGAGTCTGTTCCCACATGGTAGGCAATGCCAAGGTTGTAGAGTTTCTTTCTGACAATGCCAATGAAACTAGTTTGAAACCATAATTTTTCATGATTTCTAAAAATTTCACAATTTTCACTGAAAATTACACTGATAAATACTAATACATGACAAGGACTTCTGCTAAATGTGGTTAGCCTAAGGAGAACACGATATTCTTATACCACATGAAAGGATGCAACTGAAATCCATAGGTTTTGAAACCAACTTGGCAATAATAAAAATGGAAACATGAAAAGGATGTCAGAATTAAATAACCCTGTGAAAAGCTGTAATTAAAAAAGAACTGTACTCTTTTATACAGATTCTCAGAGTTTTTATATCTCTATTATTTGAAAAATTCTATGTGAGATCAAATTTGAAGAAAAGTAGTGAATGTGACAGCCCCAGGAAAGGGTATGTCCCAGAATTTCTTGGCCCTGGTAATACAGGATGATAGTCTACCCTTTTATAGTTGTGTAAACAATATGATCAGAAAAGTTCTAGAAACATCTTCTTAGAAAAAAAATAATTCTTACAGTAAATATTAAGAGAGTGCCTGCAGGTGCCTGGCAATTTTTGAGGCATGGGGGAATTTTCCACTTTGAAAGCCAACAAATCCCTGCTCTATGGAGCTAATATTCTTTTGGGAAAACACATACAATAGAAAAGAAATAATCTGCATATTGTGTGAAATGTTGAAAAGTGACTGGAGAAAAACGAAACAGACAGGTGTGGTGGGATGGAAGTGGAGGGTGCAAGGAGAGTGTCCATGTGATAGTGACATGTGGCAGCAACCCTGTGGTGGTGAGGGAAGCTGGGATGGGGCTATGGGAAGGGTATTCTGGTACCTGGTGCAGTCCCTGGCTTGGAGAACTAGTCATTTTCAGTAAACATTAAATGAATGTTACTCAGTCATCATTACATTAATCAGATATTAGTATTGGATCCTAGAGAACATCTACTTCAACACTTGTACTACACAATGAGAAAACAGAAGTAGAGTGCCTAAGCAACTCAGTAAATGTTGGTTGTAAGAGCAAATAAGACATAATTTATCTTTTCTTTCTTGTCTGTAAAAAAATGCACATGATCTAGATGACTTCATTAAAAACAGCTGAGGAGGGGCACCTGGGTGGCTCAGTTGGTTAAGTGTCCGACTTCGGCTCAGGTCATGATCTCATGGTCTGTGAGTTCGAGCCCCGCGTCGGGCTCTGTGCTGACTGCTCAGAGCCTGGAGACTGTTTCGGATTCTGTGTCTCCCTCTCTCTGAACCTCCCCCGTTCATGCTCTGTCTCTCTCTGTCTCAAAAATAAATAAACGTTAAAAAAAAATTTAAAAACAGCTGAGGTATGGTTTGCTCAAAAGAGCAAAATGGACCAACGCAAATGTTAGTATTTATGGTCACCACAATGACAAGACACCTATTCCCCTCACTACCCCTTCTGTTTTATAATCCACCTTTTAAACTCAGTATATGTAATGGAACCTCTAAGTCAATGAATATGGATTTATATTAATCATTATTAATGACTAGATAGTATTGCTGTATTGATGCACCATAATATATTTAATTGTCCTTTACTAATTGAAGTTAGGTTTTTTCTGGCTTTGCATAATAATGGAATAGAAGTAACATTGCAAAGGCCATCCCTGCATCCTTTTGCAATGCACTGCTTATCAGCTAAGGACAAAAATACTGAGAAATGGAACTGCTCAGTAAAGATTCTATATATTTTAATTTTAAAAAAAATTTTTTTTTAACGTTTATTCATTTTTGAGACAGAGAGAGAGACAGAGCATGAATGGGGGAAGGTCAGAGAGAGAGGGGGAGACACAGAATCTGAAACAGGCTCCAGCCTCTGAGCTGTCAGCACAGAGCCCGACGCGGGGCTCGAACTCACGGACCGCAAGATCATGACCTGAGCCGAAGACGGATGCCCAACCGACTGAGCCACCCAGGCGCCCCTATATATTTTAATTTTTAATACATAAAAGACTGTTCTCCATAAAAGTTATGTCAATTTGATTCCACATCTACAGATCATAAGAATACCAGTCACCAGCATTAGCTACTACCTTGATTTTGCCATTAACTGCAAAATATCAAACATACTTAGAGTTTTAATGGTAAAATAAATACCAATAACACAACTTTCAAAACCTAAAATGTTTGTGTCATCTATCAATATAAATGTGTGTTCATTTTTATAAACCATTTGCAAACAAGAGATATCACATCGATTCACAACTAAAATTTTCAAATTTTCATCTTTTAAAACAAAGTGCAATCTTTTACACTATCATTGTACCACTGTTGCATTTGAGAAAATTAAAATTAGTTCCCTAATAATAACCAAATATCCAGTTCAGATTCAAATATTTCTAAATGCTCTGAAAACCTCCTTTAGAGCTTTATAAACAAAACCTAGTTTCAAACCAGGATCATGCACTGTATTTCTGATATGTCTAAAAGTCTCTTTTATTCTAGAACACCTTTATGGCACTGACTCTTTAAAGAGATCAAGTCTCACAATGTGTCTTCCTCAAGGTGTTATTAAATTTCTCCTCTCTTCTCTGTGTTTTCTACGAATAGGAAACTAGAACTAAAATCTGAGTTTGATTCAAATTACATATTTTTGGCAGAATCCATCATGGGTGATACCATGCAACTCACACTGCACAACACACTGAGAGGCTCATAATGCCAGGTGTTCCACGCTTAGTGATGCCAAGTTTGGTCGTTTAACTACACTTATAACCACTATATATCTTCATTATAAAGACGTATGTTTCCATTTTCATTAAGTAACAATCTGTGTGGTGACACTTTGTCACTCTGAGAAGGTCCTGTCCCAAGAACATTTTCACTACCTTAAAGTTTCAGCATCCATGAATTATCCTTGCCAAAAAGAACTATTTTATTGGGAGTTACAGTGATTTTTTTAAAATTCTGTCTACTCTATTTATTAACTGACATTCTTTTACAAAGAAGAGCTTCCTCTCATCAACCGGGGACTTAGTTACCCTATAGAAAGGCAGAATAAATGTTTAATCCTTTCCCTTTAATTACTAATTTGTTGAATAAGGAGTTACTGTAATGGTAATTTCCAGTGGAAGCAAAGGAGATTTTTCTTCTCTCTCTCTCTCTTTGCACTCTTCCTCAGGATTTAAAATCCTATGTAATTAAATCTATCAAATATTTCTTTTATGATTTTGACCTTTAACTTATGCTTAGAATAGCCATCCACACTACAAGATAATAAAACTGAATGTTTCTTCTGTTCTCTTATAACTTACTTTGTTTATACTTAAATCTGTTAATCATCTGAATTTTCTATAAGAAGGAAGTAGGGATCCAGTGTTTTTTTTTTATGGTCACTCTATGATAATAACCTAAATTAATTAAAAATGAAAAATAATTAAAAAGATTTTAAGTATAGTGGTTCAGTCTCCAAAGCAAGGGAAACAAAAGCAAAAATGAACTATTGGGACTACATTAAACCAAAAAACTTTCATACAGCAAAGGAAACCATCAACAACATAAAAAGACAACCTACTAAATGAGAGAAAGTACATCTGATAAAGGGTTAATATCCAAATATTCGAAGAAATACAACTCAATACCCAACAAAGCCCCACAAATAATCTGATTAAAAATAGGTACAGTACCTGAATAGGCATTTTTCCAAAGAAGACATTCAGATGGCCAAGAGACACAAGTAAAGATACTCAACATCATTAATCATCAGGGGAAAATGCCAGTCAAAACCACAATGATCCATCACCTCATATCAGTCATAATACCTTACATTTTGATATGTAGTTATATTGATATATAGTGATAGAGATATAAATATATATTTAGTGTATCTATTGTATTCCGTTAATCTCTCCATACCTGCACAATTACTTGTTTGTTTTTAATAGTATGGGTGTGAGCGCTAGTGACTGAACAATAACCTACCAAATGTACATCCTTTAATTGCATGAGATAATTTGTCATTTCCTAATTAAGGGTCATTTATATAATTTGGCTAAGATTATGTACTTTTCAAAAATGTTTATAATTGGGTTCAGAAGAAAGAAAATTCTGCAGCCAGAGACACAAAACTATTAAAAAACAAAACAAAAAAACAAACAGAAATGCTAGACTTGAAAACTGCAGCATAAGAATGAAGTGTTTATTAGTTGGGCTTACTAGCAAACTGGAAATAGCAGAGAAATGAGTCTGTGAACTTAAATAAAATAAAAGGAGAAATGAGAAAAAATGAAAATGAAGGAGAAAATATGAAAAAAAAAACAGAGTCCAATGTCTGTGGAGTATTATTACATGAAATATGTGTGCAATTGGAGTTTCAGGAAAAGGAGAGAAAGGAGAGAATAAGACCAAGAATACTTGTGAAGACAATGACTGAGGTCTTTCTAAAATCTATGGAAGACATTAATCCACAGCTCTGAGAAGCTCAGTGAAACCTAAACAGAATAAATACAAAGAAAACCACCCTGAAGCATATCGTAATCAAACAGCTGAAATCCGAAGATAAGGAGACGATTTTAAAACCAGCTACAGAAAAAAGATACATCAGGTATAGGGAAATATAATAAAAACAAAAGCTGACCTTTCACAGGAAACAATAAAAGCAAAAAGACAAAAGAATGGCATTTATAATGTACTAGAAGAAAAACAGCTATTTTTCCAAACCAAGTAAAACTATCCTTCAAAAGGAATGGTAAAGCCCCTTCCCTCTGCCTCCTGAATAACTCAGCCCCAAAATCATTATGTGGGGCGGAACCATGTAGGCACCCTCGGTAGAAGGTAAAAGTGCTTTAGTGGCCCCGCATGGGATGTTAGAGCCCAAGAAGATGAAGAGGGAATCTCTAAGTGTAGTGTAAATCAGGCATGGGGCATCCAATCCTAACATGATCAGAACATTCTCTAGGGGTACAACTCAATGTGGGAAGACAGACTCTAGCAGAAGGATAGCCCCCCTGAGAATCAGCCTGTTGTGTAATGATAAATAACCCTGAACAGGGTGAGGAGGGTAACAACACAGTAGAGCAGCCTGCCATGGGAAATCAGAGACTGACAGAGGGTGAGCAGTGAAGACATACAAGAGGAAGGTGGCCCAGCATGGGGGACCGGAGCCTGAATAGCATAAAGAGAGCACACAGGAGCCTGGGCAGTTCAGCATGTTGAATCAGAACTAAAGCAGGGTGAGCACGGCATCTGCAAAGGGGACGTGATAGGGGTGAACATGGTTATATACAGGGACCTGGGTCTAATAAGTACAGATGTGAATCAGTTTCTTACTACTAATGGAGGAAACTACCAAGATATAGAGAAAACTAGAAATAAACAAATCTACAACCGTGGTGAACTGTTTTAACACCCCTTTCTCAGGAGCTGATAGTATAGGAAAAAATGTATAAAGATTTAGAAGACTGAAAAACACACTTAACCAATCTGACCTCATCATCTTAAAAACCCGACACACAACAACTACAGAATACACATTTTTCCCCTGCTCAAATAAAATATTTACAAAAACGGACCACATGTCCAGGTTATAAAGCTGAATATGAAAAAGTTAAAATCTCAGAGAATATAGTCTCTGACAGTTTTAAACTAGAAATCAATACCAAATTAATAGAAATTAAGCAACACTTGTAAATAACCCCTGGGCCAAAGAGAGAAATCATAAAGAAATTAATGAAATATTGTGAGCTGAATAAAAAGAAAACAGAATATTTATGAGATGAGCTGAAATAGTAGTTAGAGGAAAATATATAGCTTTAAATACTCATATTGGCAAAAGAATTGACCTATAATATCACAACGTTTACTTCAAGGGAACAGAAAAAGCAGCAAAAACTTAAACCTGAGATAAGAAAATAAATTAAAAAAATAAAAAGAAGATGAATAATACTGATAAACCACTAGAGCAAGGGTTGATAACTTTTTATATAAAGAGACAGTGAATATTTTAGGCTTTGTAGGCAACATATGATCTCTGTTTCATATTCTTTGTTTTGTTTTTGTTTTATAAATATTTAAAAATGTAAAAACCACTTTTAGTTCACATGTTATTAAAAGATGGACCATGAGCTGCTTCAGACTGATCAAAAAAGAGACACATGGAGAGAGAGAACACAAATTACTATCATTACAGAAACTACAAGTGATAAAATGATAAAAATAATACAAGGACATTTATAAATAACTTTGTGCCAATTAACTAAACTTAAATGAAAACAAATATATTCATTGAGAAACACAAATTACCAAAACTGACCCAAGAAGACATGGAAAACCTAAGTAGTACCATATTTATTAAAGACATATAATTTATCTTTAATACTCAAAACAAATAAATCACCATCAACAAAAATCCTTTCCCCAAAGAACTCCAAGTCCAGATGGTTTTGCTGGTGACCTCTACCAAACATTTAAGACAGAAATAATCCTACACAAACTCTATTAGAAAATATTGATGAAAGATGATCTTCCAACTTGTTTTATAAGGCTACCATAACCCATAAACTAAAACTTGACAAAAATATTATAAGATTATAAATCGATATACCTCATCAGCATAAACATAGAATACAAAACACGAGCCAATAAAATCCAAGAATACACGAAAAGGGCAATACAACATGATCAGAGTGATTTTATCCAAAAAATGGAAGGTTGACTCAACCTTCCAAAAGCAATTAATGCAACTCACCTTGTTATTAGAACAAAGAAAATTTATCTGATAATCTCAAAAGCTGCAGAAGCAGCATTGACAAAATTCAAAACCTGTTTATGATTTTAAAAAACCCCTCAAAACAAACTAGGAATAAATGGAACTTTCTCTATCTGATAAAGGGCATCTATAAAAACCCTACAATTAATAGCACACATAATGGTAAGAAATTGAATGTTTTCCCCCCAAGATCAGGAAAGCACACAGATGTCTGCACTCACTTCACTGTAACAGAGGTCCTGGCCTGTGCAACAAAGAACAAGAAATAAAAGGCATAAAGACTGGCGGGAAAGAGTAAACTGTCATTATTTGCAGATAACATAATTCTATATGTAAAAAAAACCTACAAAATCTATAAAAAATTATTAGAAAGAATAAATGAAGTTAGCAAGGTTGTAAGAATGCCCAAAGATATATTTGAATATATACAAGTATATTAAATAACCACATATATTCACTGCTTATAACAAATAGCTGGAAAATGAATTAAAAACTATTACCAACCACAATAGCATAGATACCTAGAAAAACTATAATGAAAATTATCTAAGACTTCTATGTTGAGAGCTACAAAATATTGCTGAGAGAAATTCAAGAACACCTACATAAATGGAGACATATACCATATTAGTGGACTGGCAATCTCAATATTGTTAACATTTTCATTCTCTATAAATTGATCTGTATAGATTCCTAACATTTATTAAGTGATAAAATAACTTCTAATTTTTGTACAAAAAATGTCAGACAAAACAAACACATATTATATGCTTCCATTTGTTTCCAAATAGAGACAGCACTAAACTATACTCTATAGGGAGGCATCTTCAACAATAAAATTATGAAAACAAGCAAGACATGAATTACCATAAAAGGCAAGAGAAGGGGGAACGTCTGGGTGGCTCAGTTGGTTAAGCATCCAACTCTTGGTTTTGTCTTAGGTCATGATCTCATGGTTTGTGCAATAGAACCCCAAGTAGGGTTCCAAACTGACATCCTGGAGCCTGCTTGGGATTTCTCTCTCTCTTCTCTCTGCCCCCCACCTCAAAATAAATAAACTTAAAAAAAAAAAAAAGGCAAGAGAAGGGCACTCTCCAGAGTGAAGACAGGTTGCAGTGGGTACCATATGGTAAGGAGGAACAGTCAGGGACTTTTTAGGGTCATGACAATAATGTACTTCTTGGCTTGTGTTGCAGTTATAGGAGTCTTCCCTATTCAATAATTTACTAATATGTACCTTTGCCTCATGTACTTTCCTTTACACACATTATATCTCATGAAATAAATGTTTAAAAATGCATTTTAATTTCCATACACATACATATTCTCTCTCTCCCACAGGAAATGGTACTGAACAACTCATTTAATTCAGCTATTAAGCTAAGCACACATCACAACTGGCTGGATGAAATACATAACGTGGATAACTAAGATCTGCATCATCTTCAAATTAAAAGTCCCCAGAGCTTGTTTTAAAATGAGAAAATGAAGATTCAGAGATTAACTGATTCACGTCGTTACTTTGCATTTGTCATTTTGGTATCTCAAGTAAATCCATATGCTTTTAAAAGTAGGCAGGTGAGAAACAACAGAAAAAATGTGAAAGGAAGGACAAATATTCTTACTGATACAAATATATAAAACATCGTCTATTTCATGTCTTGCAGAAACCTTAAAAGGTCACAAAGACTGGTCCTGTGGTAAAAGAAATATTTGGGCAGCCACAAAGAGATTAAATCTCTTCTGCATACAAACAAGCATAGCTTTACTTTTTTTCCCCCTCTTTTAAAAAGGACAAATAAACCCAATGTGAAAATAAAGAAAAAACTATGTAAATGCAACATAATTATGTTTAAACCACAGAAGACAGGAAATTTAGAGTTACAGATTCCATGGTAAGTTTTAATTCTATCCTTGTGTACATGTTTTATAAAAGAGTCTTTCATTACATGATCACATAACACTGTACCATGTAACAATCAGTTCAGCAAATGTTTATTTTACAATGTGTGGAAGGAAAATATTTTATAGGACAAATTGTAGGAAATTAGTACACTATTTAGGTAGATTGTTATGTAAAATTTCTGAAAATCCTGGGCCTTTATAGAATATTAACAGAAACACTTTTTTTTCTTGATTATCTTCTAAAGAACATGAAATTTAACTCTTTCATAGGCAGGCATTTATATTTGAAAGCTGATCTTTAGATTTTAAGGTTATTTTGAAGTAATGAAAAACTTAGGACATTAGGATTTTAACATGTTTTGGCTCATGTACGCCAGGCATTTAATTTTTTTTTTAATGTTTATTTATTTTTGAGAGAGAGAGAGACAGAGCCTGAGTGGGGGAGAGGCAGAGACAGAGGGAGACACAGAATCCAAAGCAGGCTCCAGGCTCTGAGCTGTCAGCACAGAGCCCGACGCAAGGCTCAAATTCACAAACTGTGAGATCATGACCTGAGCCAAAGTTTGATGCTTAACTGACTGAGCCACCCAGGTGCCCCACACCAGGCATTGTATATAAAAGAACAGTAGAGACTGAAGTAAATCATGAAGACCCAGGAGTTCATAATAAATCCCCAAAATAGCCCTTACTGTTACTACTGGAGTTTGCTAGGGTTCCTAACAATTCATATATCTGAAATTTGACTTTTTTCAAAAGGAAGGAAAATCAACTATCCTATTTTTCCTGTTATAACTATATTTCAGTTTAACCAAACAGTTAGCAATCAACTCTGATATAAACCTAATAAAAGATGTTAGATTATAAAGACCAAAAACAAAAACAAAAAAACAAAAAAAATAACCCTTAAGGTGTTCAGAAAAAAAGATCATATAACTTACAAAGACAAAAGAATTAGACTAGCATAAGACTTCAAAAAATCAAAGGTATGAAGTAAAAAAATGGAGAATTTATTATTACTTCCATGAAAAGAGTGAGAGCAAAGATTTTATAGCTAGCAAGTCTGTTCTCTGAGTATTTATAGGAAAATAACTTCACTGGATATCTACATGTGCTTCTACACAGCAAAGGAAACAATTAAATGAAGAGACAATGTATGGAATAGGAGAAAATATTTGCAAACCATAAATCTGATAAGGAGTTAAAATTAAAAATATATAAGGAGTTCATATAACTCAGTAGCCCCCCCCCCCCCCAAATAACAACCAACAACAAACAACTTGATTAAAAATAGGCAAAGTATGGGTGCCTGGGTAGCTCAGTTGGTTAAGTGTCTGACTTTGGCTCAGGTCATGATCTCACTGCTCTTGGATTTGAGCCCAATATCGGGCTCTGTGCTGACAGCTCAGAGCCTGGATCCTGCCATAGATATTCTCTCTCTCTTTCTCTCTCTCTTTCTCTTAAAAATAAACAAACATTAAAAATAATTTTTAAAGAAGGGCAAAGGAGGGGCGCCTGGGTGGCTCAGTCGGTTAAGCGTCCGACTTCGGCTCAGGTCATGATCTCGCAGTCCGTGAGTTCGAGCCCTGTGTCGGGCTCTGTGCTGACTGCTCAGAGCCTGGAGCCTGTTTCAGATTCTGTGTCTCCCTCTCTCTCTGACCCTCCCCCGTTCATGCTCTGTCTCTCTCTGTCTCAAAAATAAATAAACGTTAAAAAAAATTTTTTTTTAAAAAAGGGCAAAGGAACTGAATGGACATTTCTTCAGAGAAGACCTACAAATGGACAACAGGTATATGAAAACATGCTCAACATTACTATCAGGGAAATGCAAATCAAAGCCACAATAAACTATTGCCTCACTCCTTATAGAATGGTTAGTCCCCAAAAGACAATAGATAAAAAGTGCTGGCGAGGATGTGGAGAAAAGGGAACCCTTGCACAATGTTGTTAGGAATGTAAATTGGTACAGTAATTATGGAAAACACGATAAATATTCCTCAAAAAATGAAAAATAGAACCAGCATATGATCCAGCAATCCCACTTCTGGGTATATATGCAAAGGAAATGAATTCAGTATCTCAAAGAGATACCTGCACTCTGCTGTGCATTGCAGTATTCACAATAGCCAAGATATGGAAACAACCTTAGTGTCCATTGACAGATGAATGGAAGGAAATTGTGAGTATATATATATATGTGTATATATATATATATATATATATATATATATATATATATATATACACACACACACACACACACACACACACACACGCACTGGAATATTATTTGGCCTTAAACAGAAAGAAATGCTGGTATTTGTGATGATGTGGATGAATTTGGAAGACATTATGCTAAGTGAAATAAGCCTGACATAGACAGATATTGCATGATATCACTTATATGTGGAATCTAAAAAAGATGAACTTAGATGTCCATCATAGATGAATGGATAAAGAAGATGTGGCATATATGTACAATGGAATATTATACAGCCATAAAAAGAATGAAATCTTGCCATCTGCAACAACATGAATGGAACTAGAGAGTATAATGCTAAGTGAAATAAGTCAGATGGAGAAAGACAAATACCATATGACTTCATTCATATGTGGAATTTAGAAAAAAAGTGAAGAAAGGAAAAAAAAGAGACAGAAAAACCAAGACATGGACTATTAACTATAGAGGATAAACAGATGATTGCCAGAAGGGAGGTGGATGGGGGGTATGAAACAGGTGATGGGGATTAAGGAGTTCACTTGTTGAGATGAGCACTCAGTAATGCATAGAATTGTTGAATCACTATACTGTATACCTGAAACTAATATCTGTAACTACATTGGAATTAAAATAAAAAACTTTTTAAAAAGTTGAGGGGTACCCGGGTGGCTCAGTGCGTTAAGCGTCCAACTCTTGGTTTTGGTTCTGGTCAGGATCTCACTGTTCTTGTGAATTCAAGTGCCACATGGGGCTTTGTGCTGACAGTGCAGAACATGCTTGGGATTCACTCTCTCCCTCTCTCTCTGCCCCTCCCCACTTATGCTCTCTCAAAATAAATATTTTTTTTTAAAAAAGTTGAACTTAGAGAAACATAGAATGGTAGTTGCCAGGGGCTGCATGGAGAAAATAGGGTGATATTGATAAAATGTACAATATTTCAATTATAAAGTGAATAGTTCTGGAGATCTACTGTACAGCATGGTAACTATATTAATAATAATCTATACTTGAAATTTGCTAAGAGAGTGTATCTTGTGTTCTCACCACACAACCAAAAAACTAGTAATTGTGTGTGGTAATACACTAGCTTGATAGTGGTAATTATTACACAAGGTATATTATATGCAAACACCATGTTGTCCCCCTTAAATATACACAATTTTAAAAACTGTCAATTATACTTCTAAAGCAGGATAAAAGTAAAGACACTTTAAAAATTTAAGAAATTAGGGAATTCTGTACCCATAAGTCCTTTTTGAAGATTCTACTAGAGTATGAGTTCCAAAAAATTAAAATATGACTAAACTAGATACAGTCTTTATTTTAAAGTCTAGATTGTCTGATATAAGTATGGCTACTCTGGCTTTCTTTTGTTGATCATTAGCATGATAGATGGTTCTCCATCCCATGTATCAAGAGATGAAGAAGGGCATTATATCATAATCGAGGGGTCTATCCATCAAGAAGACCTAACAATTGTAAACATTTATGCGCCAAATGTGGTAGAACCCAAATATATAAATCAATTAATCACAAACATAAAGATACTCATCGATAGTAATACCATAATAGTAGGAGACTTCAACACCCCACTCACAGCAACAGACAGATCATCTAATCAAAAAATCAACAAGTAAACAATGGCTTTGAATGACACACTTGACCAGATGGACTTAACAGATATATTCAGAACATTTCACCCTAAAGGAGCAGAATATACATTCTTCTCCAGTGCACATGGAACATTCTCCAGAATAGACCACATACTGGGACACAAATCAGCCCTCAGCAAGTACAAAAAGATCGAGATCATACCATGCATATTTTCTGACCACAATGCTATGAAACTCGAAATCAACCACAAGAAAAAATTTGGAAAGGTAACAAATACTTGGAGACTGAAGAACATCCTACTAAAGAATGAATGGGCTAACCAAGAAGTTATAGAGGAAATTAAAAGGTATACGGAAGCCAATGAAAATGATAACACCACAACCCAAAACCTCTGGGACACAGCAAAGGCGGTCATAAGAGGAAAGTATATAGCAATCCAGGCCTTCCTAAAGAAGGAAGAAAGATCTCAGATACACAACCTAACCTTAAGCCTTAACAAGCTGGAAAAAGAACAGTAAATAAAACCCAAAACCAGCAGAAGACAGGAAATAATAAAGATTAGAGCAGAAATTAATGCTATCGAAACCAAAAAAACAGTAGAACAGATCAATGAAACCAGAAGCTGGTGCTTTGAAAGAATTAACAAAATTGATAAACCACTAGCCAGCTTGATCAAAAAGAAAAAGGAAAGGACCCAAATAAATAAAATCAAGAATGAAAGAGGAGAGATCACAACCAACACAGCAGAAATAAAAATAATAATAAGAGAATATTATGAGCAATAATATGCCAATAAAATGGGCAATCTGGAAGAAATGGACAAAAATTCCTAGAAACATATACACTACCAACACTAAACAGGAAGAAATAGAAAATTTGAACAGACCCATAACCAGTAAGGAAATTGAATTAGTAATCAAAAATTTCCCCAAAAACAAGAGTCCAGGGCCAGATGGCTTTCCAGGGGAATTCTGCCAAACATTTAAGGAAGAGTTAACACCTATTCTCTTGAAGCTGTTCCAAAACATGGAAATGGAAAGAAAACTTCCAAACTCTTTCCATGAAGCCAGCCTTACCTTGATTCTAAAACCAGACAGAGACCCCACTAAAATGGGGAACTATAGACCAATTTCCCTGAGGAATATGGATGCAAAAATCCTCAACAAGATATTAGCCAACCAGATCCAACAATACATTAAAAAATTATTCACCACGACCAAGTGGGATTTATACCTGGGATGCAGGGCTGGTTTGGTATCCACAAAAGAATTAACTGATTCATCACATCAATAAAAGAAAGGACAAGAACCATATGATCCTCTCAATAGATGCAGAGAAAGTATTTGACAAAATACAGCATCCTTTCTTGATAAACACCCTCAAGAAGGGAGAGAAGAAGCATACCTCGAGATCATAAAAGCCATATATGAACGACCCAATGCTCATATCATCCTCAATGGGGAAAAACTGAGAGCTTTCCCCCTAAGGTCAGGAACAAGACAGGGATGTCCACTCTCACCACTGTTATTCAACATAGTATTAGAAGTCTTAGCCTCTGCAATCAGACAACACAAAGAAATAAAAGTCATCCAAATCGGCCAGGAGGAGGCCAAACTTTCACTCTTTGAAGATGACATGATACATGGAAAACCCAAAAGATTCAATGAAAAAACTGCTAGAACTGATTCATGAATTCAGCAAAGTTGCATGATGTAAAATCAATGCACAGAAATCGGTTGCATTCCTCTTCACCAACAATGAAGCAACAGAAAGAGAAATCAAGGAATCGATCCCATTTACAATTGCACCAAAACCCATAAAATACCTAGGAATAAATCTAACCAAAGAGGTGAAAAATCTATATACTGAAAACTATAGAAAGCTTATGAAAGAAATTGAAAAAAATGGAAAAAGATTCCATGCTCCTGGATAGGAAGAACAAATATTGTTAAAATGTCGATACCACCCAAAGCAATCTACATATTCAATGCAATCCCTATCAAAATAACACCAGCATTCTTCACAGAGCTAAAACAAACAATCCTAAACTTTATATGGAATCTGAAAAGACTCCGAATAGCCAAAGCAGTCTTGAAAAAGAAAGCCAAAGCAGGAGGCATCACAATCCTGGACTTCAAGCTATACTTCAAAGCTGTAATCATCAAGACAGTATGGTACTGGCACAAGAACAGACACTCAGATCAATGGAACAGAATAGAGAACCCAGAAATGGACCCACAAACGTATGGGCAACTCATCTTTGACAAAGCAGGAAAGAATATCCAATGGAATAAAGACAGTCTCTTCAGCAAGTGGTGCTGAGAAAACTGGACAGCGATATGCAGAAGAATGAGCCTGGACCACTTTCTTACACCATATACAAAAATAAACTCAAAATGGATGAAAGACCTCAATGTAAGACAGGAAGCCATCAAAATCCTCGAGGAGAAAGCAGGCAAAAACCTCTTTTATCTTGGCCGCAGCAACTTCTTACTCAACACATTTCCAAAGGCAAGGGAAACAAAAGCAAAAATGAACTACTGGGACATCATCAAAATAAAAAGCTTCTGCACAGCAAAGGAAACGATCAGGAAAACTAAAAGGCCACCGACAGAATGGGAGAAGGTATTTGCAAATGACACATAAAGGGTTAGTATCCAAAATCTATAAAGAACTTATCAAACTTAACAGCCAAAAAACAAATAATCCAGTGAAGGAATGGGCAAAAGACATGAATAGACACGTGTCCAAAGAAGACATCCAGATGGCCAACCAACACATGAAAAAATGTGCAACATCATCATCATCAGGGAAATACAAATCAACACCACAATGAGATACCACCTGACACCTGTCAGAATGGCTAACATTAACAAATCAGGCAACAACAGATGTTGGCGAGGATGCGGAGAAAGAGGATCTCTTTTGCATTGTTGCAAATTGGAATGCAAGCTGGTGCAGCCACTCTGGAAAATAGTATGGAGGTTCTTCAAAATATTAAAAATAGAACTACCCTATGAGCTAGCAATTGCACTACTAGGTATTTATCCAAGGAATACAGGTGTGCTGTTTCGAAGGGAAATATGCACTTCAATGTTTATAGCAGCACTATCAATAATAGCCAAAGTATGGAAAGAGCACCCATCATATCCATCGATGGGTGAATGGATAAAGAAGATGTGATATATATATATATATATATATATATATATATATATATATATGTATATGTATAATGGAGTATTACTCGGCAATCAAAAAGAATGAAATCTTGCCATTTGCAACTATGTGGATGGAACTGGAGGGTATTATGGTAAGTGAAATTAGTCAGAGAAAGATAAATATCATATAACTTCACTCATATGAGGACTTTAAGAGACAAAACAGATGAACATAAGGGAAGGGAAACAAAAATAATATAAAAACAGGGAGGGAGGACAAAACATAAGAGACTCTTAAATATGGAGAACAAACAGGGTTACTGGAGGGGTTGTGGGAGGGGGGATGGGCTAAATGGGTAAGGGGCATTAAGGAATCTACTCCTGAAATCATTGTTGTGCTATATGCTAACGAATTTGGATGTAAATTAAAAAATAATAAAATTTAAATAATAGAAAAAAATAAAATGACTAAACTAGAACAAAAAACCAATGGGTGTGCGTGTGTATATACATATATGTGTGCATGTGCATACGTGTGTGTGTGGAGATACATGTATGATTAAACAAGGGGGACAGGGTCAAGGGTGGAATAATAATGTTCAAATCTTATATGTTATGACAAAGGCACTTAAAATGCACTTAAAATGGGAGGAAGGAAGGAAAGAGAAAAACAGAATATGCCCATTGACTAATATATAGACAATAGGCAAGAGTTAAAAGATAACCAGTAAAGGGGCACTTGGGTGGCTCAGTTGGGTTATGCCTCTGACTCATGATCTCAGCTCAGGTCTTGATCTCAGGGTCATGAGTTCAAACCCTGCAATGGACTCCACATTGGGCATGAAGCTTACTTTAAAAAAAAAAGATTACCAGTAAAAACTGAGAAACTAAACAGCAAATATCTACATAAAAGAAAAAAAAGAATTAAAAAATTTTACAGGTACAAAGACAAACAACTAGAATAAAACAAAAATGCAAAGCTTTCTAAATAATAATAAAAATTAAAGAGCAAAGACCATAAATCTTATAGAAAAGTAGCAAATATAACAAAATATGAATGATTATAAAATATTCTAACATTGTTGAGACCAAAAATATTAAGCATTATCAATAAGTGACTGCACTAACTCATTAAAAGAAAAAGTATTGTTAATTTGGTTTACACAGCAAGACCCATCTATATATACTATTTAAACGGGAATACCTAAAAAAATGATTCAAGAAAGACTAAAAATAAAGGGTAGACCAAGATATTCCAGGAAAACTCAAACAATAAGAAAGCAAGAAAGTTCCTGATACCAGACAAAGTAGAAATCAAGCCCAAACTCAATAAACATAACAAAGAACAGTTCTTAGAATATTAAAAGCCCAAATTCACAACTATTAAAAACATTCATGTACCAAATAATATAGCACCTGCCTTTAAGAAGTAAAAACTTATGAGATGTACAAAGAGACAGAAGCCCACTAATGGAAAGATTTTTATATACGATTTTCAGTACAAGACAGATCAAGTGCATAAACAATAAGTAGAGATAGAAGAGCTAAGGGACATAATAAAGCAGATCAAACTCTACACTCGTCATTGATAGGGAATATATTGTCATTCCAAGTAGCTCTAAATGCTTTGTAAAAATCTACCTTGTATTAGCTCATGAGGAAAAAATCAGTAACTTCCATAAAAAGTAGAAATTAAAAAATCAACACACTCTGACCAAAACACAGTATAAGTTTATCTAAAATTAGAGTGCTCCCATGAAACTTTTCATTAGCCAACAGGGCATAAAGCAAAGAATTACCATTAATTTATATGAAAAAGTCTTTGAGCATTCCCAGACTCCAAAAATAACCTCTCTTAGGCTTTTCTGATACCTTATGACACATCTTACTAACAGATGCCCAAAATTAATTGAGATAAGGCACAGATGCTTGCAGATACAGTTAAAAAAAACTATGGCGGTTTGATGCCGAGATGCAGACTGTAGTTCCTGGGGAAGAAGCTTGAGGCTGCCACTCTCATTGTGTGGTGTGCACACTGCCTCTGTAATGGCTCACTGTGAAACAAATGTTGCACGCTATTTTTGCTTTTTGCCTTTTCTCATAAAAGCAGAAAACTCTTTGGATTTCTTTCAGTTAGTGAAAACAGGTACTAATGTAGGTCTTTCATAAAACTGAAGTGGCATAATGTTAACTTCCAAAAAGTGGGGGATATCTTTATAATGAGAAATAGCTAACAAGAAAAAATCAGAAGGTTCTTCCTTGTGGAATTACAAAAAATATTTATTAAACAATTCCTAGGGCTAAAAGGAAAACACAAACTGAAATAAAAGAATTTCTAAAAAATGAAGACAATGAAATCACTACATATCAACTATACAAGGGATATTTAAAGTATGTAAAAGGAAAATTTACGCACAAACTACTTTTATTATTTAAACAAAGAATAAAAATAAATGACATAACTTCTCAGCTCAAAACATTATGAAAAATGTTACAAAATAAACCACAAGAAAGCAACAAGGAATTACTAAAGATAGAAGAAATTTGAGGTAGAGAATAGAACACTACATCTAATTAATAAACTATTCTTTCAGAAAAAAATAAAAATAGAAAAGCTATACTGGATACCTTACTGAGGAAAGTACTAGACTAACGCTCACATATACAAAACCAAAAAATGACAAGTGGAAAATAACCATTAAAAAAAGACAAAATTTAAAAATCATAAGATATTACTTTGCACACCACTAATTCAAATAAATTTGATAATGTAAATGGAATCTATCCTTTTTATAAGGAACTGCAGATGCCATAATTGACCATTAGATTAGGAAATGTAAATAGAACAGATTCCATAGAAGAACTAGAGAAAGCTAATAAGGAACTAATAACACACACACACACACACACACACACACACACACACACACACACACACAGCAAGGCCATATGATTGCACAGAAGACTTCTACTGAACCTTTAAAGCCTAGGTGGTCCCATTGGTCAATAAATTATTCCAGAGTACTGAAATGAAAGAAAACTTCCTAAGGCATTTTTGTGAAGCAGGTATAGCACTGATACCTAGACTTCATAGAGAGTGGAAAAAAAAAAAAAAGAAGAGAGAAAAAAAGAAAAAGAAACTAGCCAAAGACCAATATCACTGGTGTCAATTACAAAAATACTAAATAAAATATTAATGAGTAAAATCATATACTACACTAAAAAATAGTACATTATAGTAAATAAAATTTATTTCTGGAATGCAAGGTTGGTTCAGTGTTTGGAAACCCATTATTATTATTATTATTTTTTTTTTTTTTTGAGGGAGAGTAGAGGAGAGGCAGAGGGAGAGGGAGAGGAAGAATCCCATGCTGGGTGTGGAGCCTGACACGGAACTTGATCTCACGATCATGAGATCATGACCTGAGCTGAAATCAAGAGTTGGACACTTAATCAACTAAGTCACCCAGGCACCCTTGGAAACCCACTTAATATTACTCACCATATTAATAGATATAAGGGAAATATCACAATGAAACATATGGAGCATAATCTCCTAAAGTGTGTAAACAGCCTTTGACAAAATTCAATACTTATTTCTGATTTAAAAAAAAACACTTTAAAATAGAAATTGAGTTTTAATTTAATTAATTTAAATTTTAAGATGATAAAATATATATACTTTAGTCTTCAAGACATTATTGTACTTAATAGAAAAATACTAGAGGCATTTCCACTAAAATCAGGAATAAATAAGGCAAAGGAGATCACTGCCTACACTATTATTTAACATTATGTTAGGAAACTAGTGAAATTAGACAAGAGAAATCAATTTAAAGAATTTATGAAGAAGTACAATTTTCTCTGGAATACCCTGGAGCAGAGGCCAGCAAATTTTTCTGTAAAGGGCTAGGTAGTATTTTAGTTTTTGTGGGTCATTCAATCTCTGTCACAACTACTCAACCCTGCCATTGTAGCATAAAAACAGCCAAAGATGGTAATAAATGAATGAGTGAGACTATGTTCCAATAAAACTTTATTAATAAAGATAGGATTTGGCCCATGGCTGTAGTGTGTCAACCACTGTGCTAGAGAATTAACAATAAAATGAACTTAAACAATAAGAGAATTCTGCAAGGTGGTAGCACATAGAATTAATATATAAAATTTAATAGTGTTCATAGAGACAATAAATGGAGGGACATCATGGCAGGAAAAAACACATGTACCCCATCAACAAGGGAGAGGAAATACTTAGGAATGAACTGAACAAAAATGTACAAAATCCAATGAAGGAAACTTGACTCTTCTAAGTCAAAAAACTAGAATTCAACAAATAAAAATTCCTATAATTTCACTATGATTATGGAGAGTGTTAAGGGAAGCTGGATGCAGGGTATATGGGAACTCTCTGTAGTCTCTACTCTCCAATTGTGCAACTTTTCTATAAGTCTAATGCTATTGCAAAATAAAAGCTAAAAAGAATTTTTTAAAAAAGTAAAAATCTTGACATGTAGAAAATAAATCATAGATATTTCTTAAAATTTTTAGCTTCAATATTTTTTAGTTGTTTGGAATTTTATAGTATTTTAATAGAAAGCTACACTCCCCAAAACACAAATGTTTTTTGCAGTGTTGGTGGGATTTCATATATCTGGTAAGGCCAGCTTACCTCCAGATGAATTCTATATATTTTAAATAGATATTCAAAGTCAATAAAAGAATAAAATTCAGCACAAGTAAATCTACTTTTTCATGAACTTGGTATGTGAGAATACCTGTTTCCATTTTAGATCCTAGGGGAGGGCATAATTAATATGAAATAATTTATACTGAGTTTCTAAAAGCAGTAATCTGAAGTGTGGAAAAAAGTCAATAGAGTTTTGTGAAATCATTGGTTTCTTAAAAATTACTTTTGATTCAGTAGTCAAACTGTTACTATTACAGTGTTTCTTATTAAAAATATATAGAAAGGAAGAGAATTGCTTAGGCATTATATTGCACAAAGTTAATAAAACTGTGCTATGAGTATATATGTTTATCCTGCTTTGTGACCTAAGTCTTAGCCCCAGCCACAGACAAATCGCTGAAACATAAAACCGCTAGTCATTAAAATAAGTTCCTAACCTATGAATTATATAAGACTTACACAGGGGAGAGGTATTTATTTGTTTGTCATTTCCTTGCCATTTAACTGAAAGCTCAAAGATGCAATAAATCCTGCAAATCTACCAATAACAGCCATGTCTGAAATATGATGCCAAGGGTAATGCTGTTTGGATTCCTACCAAACTCAAAACACTGTTTTCTGAAACTGCTTTAGTGCGTTTATAAAAACATTTGTGGGAAAACCGTATTTACAAGTACAAAAGGATTCATCAACCTCCTTGTTGCCCAAGAAAGGACAGTTTTATCTTTATCTTATGAGGCCTTCTCATGGAATTTGACAATTTTGAACACTTTCTTTTAAACGCTCTCTTCCCTCTCTTTTTCAATAACTTGTTTAATTTTCCTCCCGACTCTCTGGCTGATCCTTCTCAGCTTCCTTATAGCTACTTCTTGGGTACGTGCATTCTCCCTAAAAGACTGGGTTCAGTAGGATTCTGTTCACTTTGCTTTCCCTTCCTCACAATCTCTCACATATAGCCATGACTTCAGTTACCAAATACAACACTATTTCTGACCTGCATCTCTATGCTGAGCTTTAGACACAAATATCCAATAGACTGGTTGCCATCACACTTGGATGTGTATCATGGGAACCTCAGTGCCCATCCAACCATAGCTGAATTCACCATCCATTCATTATACAGTAAATGTTTGTTGGGTGCCTACCCTAAGCTTAGGACTGTGTTAGGCACTAAAATGATGAACAAATTGACCTTGTATCTCCCCAAGTGAAGTTCAGTCTTCCTTCACTTAGTCCTGCACCTATATTCCCTATATCAGTAAGTGGTACCATTATTGATCTAGTTGCCAAAGTCGGAAACCTAAATATGCATATATCAAAGTAACATGCTGTACATATATCATACTCTTACACAATGTGCACCTCAAATTTATTCAATTAAACAAAAGAAAAGAAACCTAAATATCATCCATCACTCCTCCTTCTTCTTTAGAACTCATGTTCAATCGTTCACCTGGTTTATCCATTCTTTCCTTTTATATCTCTCTTTAATCTGTTCATTTCTTTATTCTTTATTATATTATATTCCACTGGCTTAGTTTAAGCCACCTTCACCTCTGGCCTACAATGATCCCTTAACATGTTCCTCTATCTCAAGTTATACTTAAAACCCTTCAGTAATCTTCAGTCAACTTTAAAACAAAAAACAAGCTTATTAACATGATGCAAAGACCTGAATTATAATTGCCTCTTTACATGTCAATGCCACACCCTCCAAGCTCCTTAGTTGCAGCTGAGAGTTTAAAGTGAGTTAGTCACCATGTAGGGGTCACTTGTTCAAAATTTTATAACAAGTTAAATAACACGATTAATTTGATGCAAGAGAAACACAAAAAACAAGGAACTCATCTATAGATGAGTGCAAACACCAGACAGTCTGACTTTAATTTTCTATTTATGTATTATCATTTTAAAATTGTTATTAATTGAAGCTACTGCTACATGAACAATACAAGCTGGCATTTACCCAGCACTTATTATGTATCAAGCACTTTTCACATATTAGTTTGCATAATAGTCACAACAACCCAATGAGACAGGTACACTTAATATTCCCATTTTATATATGTGGTAACCAAGGCACCAAGTAGTCAATAATTTGTCAAAGGAAACATAGCTGGTAAATGGTGAGACTGGCATCCCAGGCAATGGTTCCGGAATCTACGCTCTCAGTCATTATTCTATACAGAATAAAAGAGGATTATGCAAGGCATTCAACAAGAACTTTGGTTTTGTAAAGATGATACATATTCATCATATACATGTACAGAAAAATACAAAGAAGAAAATAAATGATCCCAAATCCTACCATTCAGAAATAACAATCATTGATAACTAATATAAGTGATTCTGAACATTTCTTTATGACTTAAGTTGGATAACAGGATGGATGGATATGTAAGAGAGATAGATAAATGGATGGATAGATGATAAACAAATAGGTAAAAGAATGTTGTATATAGTATCTACTGATTCATTTATGTGAGAGATGATCAAATTTGCACACTAACTCACCCCCCTTGCACTTAGGTTTTATTTTTTGTCAGTTGTATTATTACATTATCATCAGTATTTATAAAATGTAGATAATTCCCCTAATGATAACTCCTCCATTATTTTCTTTGGTTTCCACTAATACCTTTTAGCCATATTTTTTTTTTTTCAAATACTTTGAGTAATTTCTTGATTGACTTTTTATAATTGACAGTTTTTTCAAGAAGAGCTAGTACTGTAGTCACTAATTCCTTGTGTGATTGAGAATGTGTTTCTACCTTCATACTTGAAGAACAACTTGGCTGGATGCAAAATTCTTAGGCAATATTTTTTCTCCTTCAGAATGTTAATCTGAGAGAGATTTGATCCTTCAATCAATGTCTTTTGACCTTAACCAAAGCTATGGAGAAGTGTGAAGACATTCTGTCCTCATGGTTTGTTCTTTTGCCTAGATATTTCTTCCTTTACTTTTGAAATGCAAGTAGATTTATCAGAATTCATTACTGTTGGCCACTCTGTATCAATATTACCAGGGTTTTTTTGGGTTGTTTGACCTACAGATTCACACAAAAATTTTTCTTCTATTGTATCTTTTTTTTTAATGTTTATTTTTTGAGAGAGAAACAGAGCACAAGTGGGGGGCAGGAGAGGTGCGCAGAGAGAGGGAGACACAGAATCCAAAGCAGGCTCCAGGCTCTGAGCTGTCAGCACAGAGCTGATGTGGGGCTCAAACCTACAAACTATGAGATCGTGACCTGAGCCGGAGTCAGACGCTTAACCAACTGAGCCACCCAGGCATCCCTGTTGCATCTTTAATTAAGATCGATCACATTCCACTGGTTCCAACCTCTTCTTACAGAATACCCATTATGTTTATGTTGGATCTCCTTGGGTTCCATATTTATCAATTTCCCTACTGTAATTTTAGTATATTCTTCATTTCATTTTGTATGTCCTATACATCACATGCCTGTGTTTTCAGTTGTTTATTATACTTCTTTTGCATTCATTCAGGCTTTAAGTTCAATAATTTTTCTATTTCTCTTCTGAGCTCTGACTACTTGCTTGTCACAATTATTTAAGTTGTCTGATACAGTCTTTTAGTAAAATTTTATGTGATTTCTTTTGGCTCTTTTACTAACAGGGGGTATATAATAGCCTCGTGATTGTGGGGAAATTATTTGTCAGAATCTGTCTGTTTCCTTTAATGATAGAATTACCTCAAACACAATCCTACAAAAATCTTCAATTCTCTTTGCCTTGTGAACACAACTCTTCCATTCAGTTCTGAGCGTTCAGTCAATCTAGCTTACTCCAAATCTCTAAAAATTTATAGCTTCATTGTGTTGCAATCCCGAAATCATCATCTCTAGTATCCTTTTTACCCAAAGGGTCTCTAGCAATCTCCTTAGGCTAGAAGACTATCATAGACAATATAAAACGACATGTCCATATGACTTTTCCTTAGGCTCCACTTCTGCTGTTTTACAATGCAAAACTAGGTCTCTGATGGGAAATTCCTCACTTCTTCCAAGGCCGATTCATTCCCCTAATCTCTGCTATGGGGGAAAAAAAAAAAAGACTGGCCATGCATTTCATGACCATGACACTTATTTGAGGGGAAATCTAAAGATATGAAGCAGCATGTGTTAGCTGTCAGCATATTACACACGGGTTAATAATTTACCTACATTTTACAGGTGTGTTTCACATTTAAGATTTGGAATTGTGGACATATCCTTGTTTGGGAGAATATGCTTTCTTTCCTACTTTTGTTCTTTTTTTGTGGTTTTCAGATTATTAATCAGAAGTTAAGCCTTTCATAAAATTATTCAAATTAGTCTGTGTATTTACAAATAAATTTTTACTTACTGCCATTTCATCATCTACTCTGACATTTTAAAATTGCTTGTCTGTCTCCCCAACTCAGTCAAAAGGTCTTTAAGGCCTGTTGTTTGTCACTGAGTTGTTGTTCTTCTCTCATTACATTTTGTTGTTTCAAAACCTACATTAAAATTCAGAACAAGGAAAGTGTTTTCTCTGGCTTTTTCCTGAATGGGTTCAACTGAAAAATCAGTAAATATAACAATTTATCTAACAGAGTTATATTAAAATGGGTTTGGAGGCGCACTGTGAAAATAATGATGATATTTAGAAGTAATTTTTAGGTGTCAACTAAATAACCTGATGATGACTTATGTGGAAGTCATTAAATCTGGGATAGAAGAAGGGGCTTTGCAAGAATGAATTCTAGTCTATACAGATGAAATTCAATATATTTGTATGTATTATTGGAACAGAATAGAAAACCCCTAACAAACCCACAGTTATATGTTCAATTAACCACTGACAAAGGAGGAAAGAATATGCAATGGGAAAAAGACAGCCTCTTCAACAAATAGTGTTGGGTTAACTGGACAGCAATGTGCAAAAGAATTAAACTGGACCACTTGCTTACACCATACACAAAAATAAACTCAAAATGGATTAAAGACCTAAGTATGAGACGCGAAACCATAAAAAGAGAGCACAGGCAGTGATTTCTGACATTGGCCATAGCAACATCTTTCTAAATAGGTATCCTGAGGCAAGGGATATAAAAGCAAAAATAAACTATTGAGACTTCATCAAAATAAAAATCTTCTGCACAGAGAAGGAAACAATCAACAAGACTAAAAGACAACCTACTGGGTGGGAGAAGATATTTGCAAATGATATATCCAATAAAGGGTAATTAGTAAAAATATATAAAGAACTTATAGAACTCAATAGTCCCCCCCACCAATAACCCAATTTAAAAATAGGCAGACGACATGAACAGACATTGGTCCAAAGAATCCAAACAGATGGCCAACAGACACATGAAAAGATACTCAACATCACTCATCATCAGGGAAATGCAAATCAAAACCACAATGAGATATCACCTCACACCTGTCAGAATGGCTAAAATCAAAAACAGAAGAAACAATAGGTGTTGGCAAGGATGTGGAGAAAAAGGAACCCTATCGCATTGTTAATAGGAATGCAAACTGGTGCAGCACTGTGGAAAAGAGGATGGAGTTTCCTCAAAAAGTCAAAAATAGAACTACCTTATGACCCAGGAATTACACTACTGGGTATTTACACAAAAAATACAAAAACACTAATTCAAAGTGATATATGCATAGCTATGTTTACTGTAGCATTATTTACAATAGCCAAATTATGGAAGCAGCCCAAGTGTCCATCGACTGATGAATGGATAAAGGAGTAGTATATATACACAATGGAATATTATTCAGCCATAAAAAGAATAATATCTTGATATTAGCAACAACATGAGAGTATAATGCTAAGTGAAATAAGTCAGAGAAAAATACCATATGATCTCACTCATATATGGAATTTAAGAAACAAAACAAATGAACAAAGGAAAAAAAGAAACAGACAAACCAAGAAGCAGACTTTTTTTTAAATTTTTTAATGTTTATTTATTATTAAGAGACAGACACAGAGCATGAGCAGGGGAGGGGTAGAGAGAGGGGAGACACAGAATCTGAAGTAGGCTCCAGGCCCTGAGCTGTCAGCACAGAGCCTGACGCGGGGCTCGAGCTCACGAACTGTGAGATCATGACCTGAGCTGAAGTCGGTTGCCTAACCAACTGAGCCACCCAGGCACCCCTACAGACTCTTAAGTATAGAGAACAAACTGATGGTTACCAAAGGGGAGGTGGGTGGGGGTGTGAGTGAAATAGGTGATGGAGATTAAGGAGTGAACTTGTTGTGATGGGCACTGAGTAATGTATAGAAGTGTTGGATCACTATATTGTACTCCTGAAACTAATATAACACTGCATGTTAACTATACTGAAATTAAAGTAAAGAACTCAATTAAAAATCAATTAGTAATCATCAAGAGATAAAAAGATGATTCATGACACAGTCACACAGTGATATAGGAAAACACATACTACTAACAAGACACACAGTGATAAAATATATATGAAAAGTATATATAGAAAAAAAAAACCCAACAACCTCAAGGTAGCTTCTCAAGCTGAGCTCAACCCCATCCCATGGCTTTTGTGTTTGCTGCTCCTTGTCTGGTGTTCTTCCCTCAGGCTGTCCTCTTATCTCTCAGATCTTTGTTCAAATATTATCCTCTCAGAGACTACTGTCCTGTCTTCCACTTTCTCTTTCCTCTTTCCACTGCTGCTAATGTAACCACCTTCACTCACTCTCTTTCAATTGTGCAGTTTTCTTTTTTTAAGTTTATTTATTTTGAGAGAGACAGCGCCAATGGGGGAGGGACAGGAGGGAGACAGAGAAAAACATGCAGTCTCTGCACTACCAGCAAAGAGCCTAATGCAGGGCTCGATCCCATGAAACCACGAGATCGTGACCTGAGCCGAAACCAAGAGTTTGATGCTTAACTGACTGAGCCACCCAGGTGCCCCTATAGTGCTAATTTCTTTATAGCATTTAGCACCATCTGAAATTGTTTAAGAGTTTAGAGTCTGTGTGCCACATACACAACAGAATGTAAGTTCCAAGAGAGCAGGAACTTTGCTTTGGGTATGCTATCCTTTCAGTGCCTACCACAAAAGATATTTGATTAATATTTGTGTAATGAATAAGGAATAAACAAATAACAATATAACTCTAATTAACTAACATCTGCAGGGAAAAGATGAAGCTAGGGAGGCAGAAGGGGCCAGGAAGCAAATGCTTTAAATGCCAGGTGAAGGAATTTAGGTTTGGTTTTTAAAGGCTGAGAAGTCCCTGACGGTTCCTTAGGCCAAGGAAACAACCCTATCAGATCTACAGTTTAGGAAACCAAATTTCAGTGCCATGCAGAAAGGTATGGAAGGGGACAGATGTGAGATGAGACCAAACAGGACCTGCTTCAATGGTCCAGGTAAAAGAAGACAGAACCTCAACTGAGGGCAGAGAGCAGGAGGACACATTCAAAAAACATTCAGAGGCAGTGGGTGTAGTTGGCAGATATGAGCAGACAAAAAGTAAACAAGAGCCATAGGTCAAAAGAAATACACAAAACCATTTCTGACAAACATTTATCAGGTGCTACACCTTGTGCTTTTCAGAAAGATAAATACATCAGAAAAGTGTCTTCTAAGTCTGGCTGATGTTCTTCTCTCGAAGATATCATGGGTAACAACTAGTGTTCCTTGGTGTCTGAAACACCTGAGCCTAAGGCTCCAATAACCAAATCCAAAAAGAGTTATAGTGGCTTTAGTGCTTGTATACCAGACATGTGGTTAGACCAGAATCACATTAACAGGGCTCCAAGGCTATCGAGTTCCAGGCTCCCTGTGAAGGAAGAGGACCTGACTGAACACAAATGAATCACAAATGCCAGGAAAGTGAGCAGAAGGAAGGTACTACCAGAGACTACTGGCGTACGTTATGAGCTTCCTCTAATAATCAAATGGTGAAATAGCAAACTACACTTCAGCAGAGTTGATGTATGGCCCCACAATATGTGGTACTCTGTATATGTCTATGTGAATGGTGTTCCCTAGGGTTGTGCAGGGTATATCCATACACAGTAGCCCTGAGTGCCTGGTCACACATATTGAAGAGTTGAATGAATGAGTGAATCAAAATCAAATTATATAGGAGATATATAGGAGAATCATAGTATAACAAGATTACAGGTGTGACTCATGGATCCAATCAACCATCTCAAGAAACTGCCAACTTCGACTGAAGGGGACAGAGATAGGATGAAATGAAGGAAGGTTTTCAGACCTCTGGGAGTCTATAGGATAGGCCAAAAGAGCTATCAAGCTGCAAATAATGAGGTGTTATTGTTTCCATAGCCAGGATTCATGGGCACTGAATTCAAAGTTAAAATTGCCACCCGACCACTTTGGCCTCCCCATGCCTCTAAATCAACAAGCAACGAAGGGAGTTACTGTGTTGGCTGGGGTGATCCCAATTACCAAGGGTAAATTGAACTGCTATTCCACAATGGAAGTAAAGAAGACTATATCTGGAAAACAGGAGATCCCTTAGGGCAGGTCTTAAGTATTACCATGCCCTGTGATTAAGGTCGATGGAAAACTACAACAGCCCAATCCAGGCAGGACTACTAATGGCCCAGACCCTCAGGAATGAAGGTTTGGGTTACCCCACCAGGTAAAGAACCACATCCAGCTAAAGTGCTTGCTGAGGGCAAAGGGAATATGGAATGAGGAATGAAAGAAGGTAGTTATAAATACCAGCTATGACCACATGACCAGTTACAGAATGAATATTATAATTGTCATGAATATTCTTTATTTTGTTATAAATATGTGTGTATCTTTGTTTTCTTCCCTCTCTTATCCTCTTGTCATGTAACATGAGACATAATGACTTTATATCATGGCTTTTAAGAATGGTTAGCTTTATATCAGAGTATTTAAGTAACAGGATATCAAGAAGAAGAGTAAATATCATCCAAGAACTCTGCTTCCTCTTCTGGGAAAAGGGTTAGTGTATTTTCAGTGGTACACTGGATAGCTGTATAGTATTAGGCAGGAATATGGCCTTGTTATTATCTTTCTACAGACTTAAGCATGGTTTAAGGAGATGCATGAATGGGTACCAAGTTGACAAAGAGGGGACATGTTATAGCTAATGTTTATAAGTCGACTGGATTAAGGGATACCCAGATATTTAGTCAAATGTTATTTTGCATATTTCTGTGAACGTGTTTTTTGGATGAGGATGATATTTAAATTGGTAGACTTTGAGTACAGCAGATTATTCTCCATAATGTTAGTGGGCTTCATCCAATCAGTTGAAGGCCTTAATAGAAAAAGGCTGACTTCCTCTGTGGAATTCTGCCAGCAGACTGCCTTGACCTCAAACTGCAGCTCTTTCCTGAGTCTCCAGCTTTCCAGGCTCCCCCATCAGAATGTGGACTTGCCAAGACACCACATTCACATGAGCCAATTCCTTAAATATATCTCCATATGTCTCCTCCCTCTACCTTTCTCATCCTGTTGCTTCTGGTTCTCTAGAGAACCCTTATACAATAGCTTTGGCCTATATGGATTCTTCCCATTCTGGACTTTATACACACACACACACACACACACTTAAATATATTTATGTCTCATATAAATATATATGTTTAATTTATATACAAGTTATTATTTCTATGTTTAAGTATATATTTGTATATATAATCTCTATATAATCTTGCCATTGTTCTTTTTATTTTTTAGACAAACAACCCAATTTTTTAAATGTATTTTGAGAAAGAGAGAGTGCATAGGAGGGGCAGAGAGAGAGAGAGAGACAGAGAGAGAATCCCAAGCAGACTCTGTACTGTGACAGTGCAGAGTCCAATGTGGGGCTCGATCTCACAATCGTGAGATCATGACCAGGGCCAAAATCAAATCAGATGCTTAACTGACTGAGCCACCCAGGCAACCCTTGCTATTGTTCTTAAGTTGTACTACATTTAAATCTTTTCTTCCTAATTAGACAAGAATTTGTTTCAGGACTAAGATCACAGGTGAAAACCCTTTGTCTTCTCCCCTCATCAAATCACAGCACTTGTTAGGTGCTCAAAATAAGTTTGCTGAACCGAACTGAGAAACAAGAAGGATACTATACTAGAACTACCTAGGCTCTCAGAAAGAGAGAGAGAGAGAGAGAGAGAGAGAGAGAGAGAGAGAGAGAGAGAGAGAGAATTCTTCCCTAGGAAGCAGAGAAAAACTCTGTTGATTGTACGAAGGTTTCTGCATGGGAAATTAATTACTGGGAATTTTAAGTCCTCCCAATATGCCTAGCCTTAGCCCTCCAGCTCCTCCTAGGGAACAATTTGGCTCAGTAACTCATTACTGGTAACCTCGTGGCTATTTATATATAAATCCGTTTTACTTTTGCATCATTTGTGCACCCCAATTCTAAGGGAGGACACTGTTTCTGACTACCCAAGCATTCCCCCATCACTCTCAAATAAAATCTTTCCGTTGCCAGGCCACTTACATCATACTTTCAGGTTCTACTGCACAAGCACCAACTGCTTTTGTGACATTGACAAGAAGAGCTTGGTTTACTCCAACGAGGAGGTTCACGAGTGGTGGAATGCCACCACATTTCCGGACAAGGACGCGATTTTCATAGTCCTGACAACATTCTCCCAATGCACCAACCACATTCACAAGTACCTCTTCGGGCTGGTCAGTTAAAAGTCCCACCAAAGTTTCAATGGCTTTGTATTCCCGAAACCTAAATTCATCAAGAGAAGAAGGGGGGGGGGGAGGGGAGGAGAAACAGTATTACTTTTGGTATAATTAGCTAATAACATTAAGAGCCCAAAATTACTAAATGCCAACTACATGCTCATACGGTCTATACAAAAACTCTATGATGCAGATACTACCATAATCCCCATTTTCAGAAAGCTAATTGGAAGCCTGGTAAATAGTGAAGCTGGTTTCCACTTCCAGCCATCCGCGCCATTAATCACTATACTGTATGGTCTCTAAGACAACTACCAACTTCTTCCAAATCAGAGTGTCAGCAATTCTACTATGCTACGGGTGTCTTCCCCAGGTCACAGAGACTATTTTACATGAACAAAGCAAAATAAACCTATTTTGTGTTAAATATGACATGTGAATTTCTTGTTAAAATCATCACAATGAGACAAGGAAGGTTGCCTCAGAATATCCACCACACAGTCTGAGAACCCTAAAAATATATGAAGAGACAAATCTGAAGATTAAATCAGTTATAAAGTTTACAAATACTTTAAAATTCAATGAAATTATCTGACAGTGGCTACACAGCCCTTGAGCTGGCATTTAGCTGACTCATCTTGTTTAACTTTAGAAAAGCAAAAAGAATGGAACCACTTCCATCTCTAAAGATTCAGTGGGAATTCATCCCCTCACCTTGACAGGTCTCTGCAGGAGATCAGAGGTACTTGTCATTTAAATGGCTGCCCACAAGCAAAAGAGCCCATTCACACAGATAAGATTGTGTCAGCACATCCCTTAGCCTTACTAAGTGAGGCACAGAAAACCATAGCCAGGTGGTGGGATAAGAAGTAGAAGTCTTTCATTTCTAAAAATCCTTAATACTGCCAAATTAGTCTAGAACACACAAGTATGGAAACTATACTACGAGTAGCATCATAATTGACTGTTTATTAAAATAACATTACGGGAATGTGTTTCAACAGGCATATTTTTTATGCATCTATACTTGTATTTAGAAACATTTATATCTTAATGAAAGATGTTTTAGTTGAAAGTTAAGAATACAGCTATTCCTCGATGGCCATATTTTTATTACAGAATATTGAATGTCTTCTCTTACTTGGTCACATTCTCTTTGCTGATGGAACATTTCCATATTGCCCCAGTGACAGCAGCCAACCGTTCTTTATTGTCCGTGTTATCGAGCAGACTGGCCAGGCGTTTAAGACCTCCATGCAGTCTAACGAGATCACGGGTTTCCTTATCCTCAGCACACTACACACAAAAATCAAATCAGAGGCTCTCAGCGATCAAAGCATATCAAGCTTTCTGTAATTGCTAAAGAGGCTGCCATTTTAGTGGCGCTGAAACTTCTTTTCAAAGAGTATCATTTTCTGAAGGGGCCTCCAAGTAAAATCTAATTCTTCTCTGTACTGGCAGCTATCTGACACTGTCTCTTTTCCCTTACATAATTTTGGCCGCGTCTAGCAGTTTCTACATACTTAGAAATTCTGCCAAGCCAATTCTGAGGTAACCTGGGCTTCCACCAAGACAGAAACAGAGATTGGTTGGTTAGAAACCTAGAACACTACATGCGTGGACAGAGGATTTCTGCAGTGATGCAACACACAGTCTTGGGAAAATGTAGCAGAGAAAACACAAGTGATACAGATTTAGT
Source organism: Panthera tigris (assembly GCF_018350195.1). Classification (NCBI taxonomy): domain Eukaryota; kingdom Metazoa; phylum Chordata; class Mammalia; order Carnivora; family Felidae; genus Panthera; species Panthera tigris. The sequence goes on from NC_056666.1 coordinate 25,385,289, forward strand.
CAGAGCTTCAATGACCCCCAAAATCTAGGAGATGAGCATTTCCTCAATAGAGTTTCTATGCCCAGAGCAGTAAGTTATAGCAATAGCAACTGACATTATATTCACATATGTTTATCCACACGTTTGTGTCATCCTTTGAAATAAATACGTACTACATAGATGTTCCCAGCTGATCGCCCTTCCCAGGTTAAAGAGCAAAAAGATGATAAATTTAGTATAGATATGCTATCATCCTAAGTATACAGTTGGTCTCTGAGGCCATATGATACAGATGCATGTCATGGATCATCCACGAGGGCCACTAGAAGAAATCCTCATTGTAATGCACCACAAGGCACCTGTCATGCTTTTCTTCTATTTATGACTTTTGCTTCTGGTTCAGTTCCAACTTTAGAAAAAATAATCACTATTTCTAACCAATCATTCATAGTTACTCAGATAAGGCTTACATATGCAAGTCAAGGCTATATATCCTTGTTTTGAACTGAGCTGTGTTCCCTCAAAACTCACATATGTCAAAGTCCTAACCCTGGTACCTCAGGATGTAAGTTAAGGTCTTTAAAGAGGTAATGAAGGATAAATAAGGCCATTGAGGTGGGCTCTAATCCAATATGACTGATGTCATAAAATATAAGGACACAGAGGAAGGAACATGTGGAGACACAGGAGGAATGGTATGTGAACATGAAGACAGCCACCTACAAGCCAAGGAGAGAGTCCTCAGAAAGCACTAATGCTGCGTACACCTTGATCTCAAACTTCTAGCCTCCAGAACTATAAGGTAATAAATATTTGTTATTTAACAGGCCACCATATGGTATTTTGTTTTGGTATTTTGTTTTGTTCTAGCAAACTAATACCATCCTCTACTGACATGAACCCCTTTCTCTGACTCTGACTTTTTGGCATACTCTCACTGCACATTTTATTATCTACCTACCTACCTACCTACCTACCTACCTACCTACCTACCTACCTATCTTTACAGGTTTATTTTTGAGAGAGAAAGTACAAGTGCGGAAAGGCACAGAGAGACAGGGAGACGTAGAATCCAAAACAGGCTTCTGGGTCTGAGCTATGAGTGCAGAGCCCAATGTGGGGCTCAAACCCACAAACTGTGAGATTGTGACCTGAGCCGAAGTTGGACACTTAACCGACTGAGCCACCCAGGTGCCCCAATATGCATGTTTTAAATGCATTCCTCTAGGAAATGGACTCTGATGTCTCTGATAGGTAGAAGCTGGCATGGCCAGCAACCAGCCATCTACTAATTTTTCGAAGCCATCTTTCTTTCTAATCTGTTTTCTGCTATACTATAAAGTGTATAGCTCACAAAAAGTTAACAAAGATTAAAGTAAATAAAAAGATAAAACAGGAATACACACACACACACACACACACACACACACACACACACACGCAACATCACACTCATTCATCCATCCATTTTGTCTTGGTAGAAGATAAATTTCTCAAGACCACTATGTTTGAATAGGGTGCCTGTAAAGCAATGTAAAGGCACCATGTATATATTTTCCTATTTTACACTAAGTAATTTGTTTTAGGAGAGAAAGACATATAAGTGCCTTCTAGAAATGTAAATAATCAAGACATGTTGGTGCAGGTTTCTCTCTCACGTATACAGGCATCTGTCATTAGCACAGGACAGTGGTTCTCAGACCTATGTGTACAGGAAAATCCCTAAAGGGTTCTTGTTAAAAATGCTGATTCCATTCCACCAGAGAATGAGAACCCATGTTTAGAAACACCACCTTAACTACATGGAGAAGAAGACCACAGCTGCCCACAGAGTCCCCCACACCTGGTAGATGGCCATGGCACAGTGTTCCTGCAATTGTTCGTTCTCACTATTTAGGTTCTTCACCAGATTTTCAATGATCCTTTCTGCTTTGATCGCAGCTCGGTAGTTTTCCTAGGAACACAGATTTAAATATTTATGTGTGTAAGACACGAATATTAAGTACCTGTCTACACTTACTAATAATTATGCCAAACAAACTTTCTTAATAAACACTAAAGTCCAAGGTTCACACAACTATATAAGAAGAGAATTTAGTCAACATTTTCAAAAATACATCACGTGGGTACCAACTTAATTAATGTTCTGTTAGTTTCATCTTCTTTAATAGACTGCTGACTTCTCAAAAAAAATCCTTAGCAGTCATGATAACCTTGAAAATTATTTTTCAACTAAAGAAAGTCAAGGTAAATGAAAGCAAGGGAAGCAGAGCTGGCTTGAGTACCTCTGATGCACATTCTTGCAATGTCCCTACCACTGGAATTAGCATGTTTTCATGAGACGTCTTCAGTAAGCGAGCCAACAAAGGAATGCCCCCAGCTTTACGAATGGCTTCTTTATTTGTGTAACTCTTACTGCAGCTCCACAATGCCAGAGCCCCACAGCGAGCCACTTCCACGTCTCTGGCATCATACAGACTCGATTGAGCCGGTTCTGCTGAACTCTTTCCACAGTCGAGTAGAGCGACCTACAAGAATAGATGAATATGATGTACATGGGAATCTTTAAAATAAAACAACATATCCCTCAATAGCTACAGGGTTGCTACCAAGATAATCTCCATCAAAAATAAGAATCCTTTACTGGGCACTTGGGTAGTTCAGTCAGTTAAGTTTCAGACCCTTGATTTCAGCTCATGTCACGATCTCACAGTTCATGAGTTCGAGCCCCACATTGGGCTCCGTGCTGACAGTTCAGAGCTGCTTGAGATTCTCTTTGCCCCTCCCCCTCTCACGTGTGTGTGCTCTCTCTCAAAATAAAATAAACTTAAAAAACAATAAGAATACTTTTACAAATTAACTTTCATACTACACATGAAAAACAAAGAAACAAAACCCTTCAAAACACCTTCCTCCAAATTTGGGAGTGTTTACATTTCCTTTCTATAAGAAATTTAATCTCACCAAGATTGTATTTTCTTAACATAGCTATAATATATGCATTAGGAAGATTTGTAAACTATATCCTCAGTCCTGGTATCTCAGAAAACTAGAGTCCCTAAAGCCATTAGAACTTTCTGTGAGGACTGAATGGCTTGTATATTCTTAAAACCATGAGACCTCTTTGGAGAACATGGCTCCCCACCTGAGCTACCAAAACCAACCAATCCACATGGCACAGCTGCCAGGATCATTTCTTTCCTTTCTTTTCTTCTTTTTATTCCTTCCTTCCTTCCTTCCTTCCTTCCTTCCTTCCTTCCTTCCTTCCTTCCTTCCTTCCTTCCTTCCTTTTGCAATAACGAAAGTCACTGAAGACTTTAAGGGAAAGGCAATTTATATAGATAAGCTACTGCTTATCTTATATAAGCTACTTATCTTATATAAGTAAGGGTGCTCCAGAGGAAGTGAAGCCAGGGCACCCAGGGTTATCTCTACCCTGTGTGTGTCTAGTTCATTCTTCTCTCTGCAGGCCAGGTTCCATGGATATGTCCACATAATCATGACCACCATCTTGAGTTTAGTAAAGAGTAGTCCAGACTAAGTAGAGTCTCTGATTCCTAATTCCAAATTCCTGGGAGAGACATCTGTGGGACTAGCTTGAGTCAAGTGGACACTCATGGCCTAACTAGTTACAGCCCAAGGAAGGACATTTAGATGACTTTTCATTCTAAAATTTTTTTTAACGTTTATTTATTTTTGAGACAGAGAGAGACAGAGCATGAACGGGGGAGGGTCAGAGAGAGGGAGACACAGAATCTGAAACAGGCTCTAGGCTCTGAGCTGTCAGCACAGAGCCCGATGCGGGGCTCAAACTCACAAACTGTGAGATCGTGACCCGGGCCGAAGTCAGACGCTTAACCGACTGAGCCACCCAGGCGCCCCAGATGGCTTTTCATTCTAAAACAATGGGATGAACAGAGAGCAGACAGCTTGAAAACATGTGTCCCCAACAGTTATTCCCTTAGTATCTATAAATAATCTAAACTCTTCAGCTCTTGGATAAGGCCCTGTGTGACCACCATGGTCCCTCACTTTCACCTCCTACTACCCAGCCCATCTCATCTTAGGTCTAGCCACATTAGCCACTTGCGGTTTCCAAATACTCTGTTGTTTTCCAGTTCTGGGCTTTTATCAACACAGCTTCATCTTCCTGAACTGCCTTTCCCTGGTGTGTCTGCATGACAAATACCTACTCGCTTTTCAAGACTGAGCAAAGGTTGGGTACCTGGATGGCTCAGGCAGTTAAGCATCTAACTCAATTTCAGCTCAGGTCTTGATCTCACAGTTCATGAGATCAAACCCTGTGTCAGGCTGTGCACTGACAGTGTAGAGCCTGCCTGAGATTCTCTCTCTCCCTCTCTCTCTCTCAAAATAAAAAAAAACATTTTAAAAATTAAAGAAAAAAGACTCAGCAAAGGCAACATCTCCTTTAGGAAGGACAGCAGAGAGTTGACATCTTAGTGGCAGAGGGTGAGCTGATGATGATGTCCGCAGTACTCACCAGTTTGGTGATGCCCCCGTAGCGTCTCACTGCCTGTCGGGCTCTTCTAAACTTGGCAACATTTGCGATTGTCTCAGCTGCCAAACACTTCAGACTCTTATGTGGAGAATCAAGTGTATTAACCATAACTGGTAAGCCCCCAAGGTCAACAATATTACGTCTGATTTGAGGATTATGACTGATTTCCTTCAGGATTTTTAATGAACCAATCTAAATGAGAAAAAGTAGTTAGAGGTGAAAATAAGTGTTTAACCAGCACAAGTTTTTAAAAAATTCCAAGTCTACTTAAAATCCTTCCCCAGTGAAGTTTTTTAAAGAAATACTTTCTATTCCCGGGTGTTACACGCATGTTCCTTATTGTCCCTCAATTATGTAAGCAAACATTCATCATTTAAGAAGCACATACTAATGGAAAGGAACCAGAAGATAAAGAAGAAAGGCAGAGATGCAAAGAGCAGCTAACAGTACAAGGAGCAAGTTATCAGTGATAATAGCAGACAAAGACAAGAAGTAGGCAGAAGTAGCAGGCACCTATTGGTAAAAAGAGAAGCACGAGAAGTTGTTTAGAAGGTTCGTCACCCATGTCAGGTAAGCCACTCACTTTACATTTGACTTCATCTGTATCAAGCAAATTTATTAAAACTTCAAGGCCTCCAACATCCCTGATTGCCAACTGGCAGGTCTCTTGCGCTAAGTTGAAATCCTTCATTGAACACAGTGCGATCACTGTAGCTGTCTGATTTCCTCCCTAGGAAGACACAATGCCACAGAAAGGTTAAATAAGGTCATGCTTCCATGGAAATTTACTTAATGGTTATGAATCCATGAACTGGGAAATGTGTCTCCCCCTACATGGCACATTAAATTTTTTTAAGTTCTCTGAGTGGGTTATAATTTGTTAAATGAATCATGTAGAGCTGAAGCATGAAAAAGCTTTACAGAGTATCATAAAACATTATTCCAATTAAGAGTCAACATTTAAAGGTGGTCTGTCTGCTTTAAACAGCTATGACATTAGGCGGTATTAGTACATTAAATAGAGTCAAGGGGCAAGCGTTGAGAGATCGACTGAGGAATGTAAGTTTTATGTAGAGGTAATAGGCAGTCCCTATAAGTTCTTGAATAGAGTACTGTGCAATCCAAACTGTGCCTGAAAATTATTCTTACAGATGTATGTGGAACAGTCTGGAACAGTCTTTCTGGAGAAAGGGAAACCCTGTGGGAAGCAGTATAACAGTCATGCTGGGACCGCGGTAGGTAGGGGAAGGGCTGTGGGGTGGGGAGTGAGGAGGCAATTCCATTAAGAACTGGAGATGACTCAGTGGGTTGATGAAGGAGAAAAAAAGAAGCCTTCAGTATCATGGGCAAAATGTTGGCCCAACGTAGAGAATCATGCAATCAACGTCTGCTTAGCTGATCACCAAATGTAAAGGGTAGTGGGGAACTGTTCCTTTAAGGTAAAACAATCTAGGATATTAAACAACAAAGTAATGATTGATCAGTGAAACAAACCTGCCAGGAAATTATCATCAGAATTTACTGCAGGAATTCTTAGGCAATGTCCACTGATCGTTAATGCTTTGAAAATCATCTGAAGGACACAGCATAGTACCTATTACTTCTCCCGCTATTAAGACTAGGTGGTAAATAAGAGTTCCAGTATAAGTGCTGAAATAGTTTGTAGGAGCAATATTTCTAACAGAGCAAATAACAAAAGCAATATTTCTAACAGAGGTAAGAATAGACATTTTTGTAAAGTGTGGTCAGGAAAGATGGCTTTGGATCTCTACTTCAAAACATAGTACCAATGGCCTCAAATAAACCTTTCTTTCCTTTTTGAGGAAAGACACCTACAAATTATGTTTATTCTCATTTGCTAATTATTACTTTATATTGCTACATCTATTATATATAAATGTACAGAGATATAGTCTATATACACTTAGCACAAAAATGGAAATTATATTCAAGCAGCCCAAGCCCCTCCTTCTATCACATATGTAAAACCTCTTGTGAATTCAGTAAAATGTATTCCTTTTAAAATAAGAAGCTGAAATAGAACTATAAGAACTTAAGCATCCAAAAGATGGAAAGGTCGAGACTTCAGCCTTTCCTCTTACCCTTCCAGAAAACTCCCTCTACATCTCTAAAAAATGTTATGAACCACTATCCTGTGTTGACATCACTGTCATTGTCTGCTTTTCATACTAATTTTCTTTCTGGGTAATCCAGGCTGTCCACTATATTCAAGATCAAGTTTACAATGACAAAAGCCTTCATTTTATTATTTACATTTAAAATAGTAAGTTTTGTTCTTACAGCTCCTCATGTCTTTTTCTTGATATCAAGAGAAATTTTAACACCACCAATTTTCCTACAGTTGGTTTGAAATATAAAGCAGTAAATCCTTCATTTATTACTTTCAGTTTTATAATCTCCCTTGTTTGGGGGCACAGGACACCCCCCCACACACACACACAAGCACTTAAAAACAGAAGCCAGGTATTTCATAAACCATAAAGAATAATCTAAATGCTAACCATAATTAAAGAAAATACTACAGAAAAAAAGCATTAAAAAAAAGAGACAGAAAGAGAGAGAGAGGGAGAAAATTAATTTTAAAAGGCTCTTTTGTTGAATTTAAATGGTTAAAAAAAGAAAGTTCCCCTGGGATGGATACCTGAAGGAACAGAGCTGGGCTCCCACATTAAAAGTTTGCCAGTGCAAACCAAGAGCTTCAGATAGAGTTCTTTAGGCAGTGGCTTCAGACCCCAGCATGGCTTGAAAGCAAGAAGACGTCAAACAGCATGTCATACCTCAGTCAAGCCAAGGGAGTCCACCCACACCCGTCAGACTCTGAAGGAGAAAGTGCCGTCCCAGCATTCTCAGTTGTGCGTGATCAAGGACCTTCTTGACTGCTATTCTTGCACTGTGTTTTCTTTGGTAGTATTTTCCTACTTATACATTCAGCACAATCATTGTTTCCTATGTCACTTCAAGGCTTCTTACTTTTTCTCTTCTAGATTATTCCTACCTTTTGTGCTTTATTTCATTATATACATTGTAACCAGTGACATAAAATTTTTAAAGGGCCGTGTCATTTCAGCAGATGCCCAGAAAGGTACGATGTTATATTTTTCTGAATTATCTCTAAGCCAATTGTGAAGCCAAAGGATGGAAAATTTACATTTATCATGAGGAAGTTAGATCCTTCTAGAAAAAAAAATTCTGTAAATCATCAGCTTTTTCTGAAAATCTGGAAACATATTCATAGGCTTGAGAGATTTTTTTAGAACAGTTTTATATTAGGGAAAGTTAGTTTTTCCACATTTCAGGATTCAGTTCTACTCTTGTAGACCACACTCCCCAAAGGATTATAAATCTTTCAGAATGAATACCAGAGGAAAGGAGCCAAAATATTCAACATACAGAGCCGCAAATGTTAGCCAATTGCTATTCTTTAAATACCAGCTATGTCAAAGGATTTTCAAATGTTTGTTCTACTTTGACCAGATGCCATAAACATCTTACTAAGGAGAAGCAGTGCAAATATGCTTGTTTTTCAATTAAATCTCCCCGGAGAATGTAATTAGTTGCCAATACTTATTTTCACATTTTATCACATATTTGCATTTGTAAAGTTTTAAGAGCTGGAGAAAACATAGTAAAATATTATTTTACTAGCTTCTGAAGGGTTTTGAAGAATGCTTCCAATAAGCTTTTCCACTTCTTAAATTAATGCAAGTCTTTTGCTGGTTGTCTTCCTGCCCCTGCTTCTCCTCAGACATCTCTAGGCTCAGTGTGCCTTCCGATACTTTGTGGCTCGTGTTCCTTTCTATGACCAGGAAGCATTTGTTCCTTGTTACAATCACGTTTCAAACAGGCAAAAGTTTAATGAATGTTGCTTTCCCTCGTTTTTCTCAAAATTTCTTTTGGAAGGACAAGATCAATAGAGGACACGTTTCTAAATAATGTTTCTCGTGGTTTTAAATAGAACTTTTGAAATAAAGTAGTATTACCTTATCTGGTCTATAGGGTAATATCTACCTCCAACCCCCTTACTGCTGATAACAGAGAAATAAACATTTACTGAGTTGAGATGAAGAATGTATTCGAGACTAGATTAGGGGGCAAGCTGTCTCTGGTCATTTTTTTATTCTTGCATTCAAAAAATTTGCACACTTACTTTTCACCAAGTTCGAGGCCAGGCATTAGAGACATCCTGGTAAACAAAAACAGACATGGTCTTTGCCTCGTGGAGCTCATCAAATGTAGTAGAGAAGATTTTAATTTCTGAAGCCCATTCAAATAAACGAAAACTTGAAGAAGTGCTATGCAAACTTGCAATCAAGGACTCTGACTGGGTGGGGACAACAGGGGAGGTTTCCCTGAGGAATGTATGTCTGGACTGAAGTGTGGACAGAGTGGGAGACCTTCCCTGGTGAAGGAGGAGGGAAGTGATGAAAGGCACGCCAGTCAGAGGAATCAGTATTTGCAAAGGTCGATGGAGAAGCGGAACATGGCCTAACGAAGGCCAGTGTGGCTGAGACCCAGAGAGTGGGTGGTAGATGGTCCAAGATGAGCTGAAAAACTAGGTGGGCAAAGGCACCTGCCGGACCCATAGGCCAGGCTGAATATTTTAATCATTACTCTAAGACTGATAGGAAATATTCAAGGGTTATTGTTTTAGGGAAGGCAGAGAAGACCAACATGAGCTGAGTACATTTTTAGATCATTCTGGCTGAAGAGGCCCCTGGCTAGACAGGGCAAGTGGGACACGTGGAGAGCAGCTCTCCAGAGAAGAGCTAACCGGGATGGAGAGCTCAAGGTGACTCATCATGTGTCATAAAGACTTCAAATAAATTGGCTCAGAAAAGGAGACTATAAAACTAGTAGACGAAACTCTGATGGGCTCCATGCTCACAGGGCCACCATTTGGAGCTTACTGTCCGAGTCCCACATGACGACCGGAAGAGAAGGCAGGCAGAGGCACCATCAGGAGTGGAGGCTCCTCTTCTGTTCCCCACTGTCTGCAATCAAGGGGCAGTGGATGAGACCCAGTGAGGTGACACAGCCATCACACGGCTATCCAGCTGGCTTTCAATGTTCTCGGCATTTTTGCCTCTGAACATGCTGCTGAGAGAGCAAGAAAAGTGAAGCTCTGCCAGTGACTGTTTATTAATGATGACAGAGGGCCTGGCATCCAGCACAGAGGTTGGCCTACATATACTCTCATCTCCCAGGCTCAGGAACGGGAAAAAGTCAATGCTCAAAGAGAGTGGCATATGACTATGTTAAGTCAAGGTAGTAAAGTATATTGCTTTGCTTTCTGTTTATTTGCAAACCTATTTTATCCTGATGATTCAGCACTCATAAACCTGAGACTCAAGAGAGGAGACTCAAGAGATCTCCAAGAAAGAAAATAAGAAAATACTGTTCCAGAAGAAAAAAGAAATTAGACTCAGATTTTTGTATTACAAGCTTGCTGAGAATTTTTATTAGGAATGGGTAAGGAACAATACAAGCATTCCCTACGCATTCCTTTTAAATACCCATGGAACATTTACAGACATAGACAATCTGCTGGAATGCCCTAGTCACTGCAATGAGGAAAAATCTGTAGCAAATATAACTGCATTCCTAAAAAGATTCAGAAGAATACACTGAATAATTATGATAATTAATAAAAATAGCTCAGTAGAGTGACCAGATATAAGGGCAGCATTCAAAAATTAGTAACTCCTCATACACTAAGGATAACAAATCAAAATGTGTAATTTGAAAAATGTTCCCATGAAGGGGCGCCTGGGTGGCTTAGTCGGTGAAGCCTCTGACTTTGGCTCAGGTCATGATCTCTCAGTTCATGGGTTCAAGCCCCATGTCGGGCTCTGTGCTGACAGCTCAGAGCCTGGAGCCTACTTTGGATTCTATGTCCTCCTCTCTCTCTGCCCCTCCCCCGCTTGTGCTCTCTCTCACTCTCAAAAATAAACATTACAAATTTTTTAAATTGTATCCATTTGTCAGTTGATGCACATTTAGGCTCCTTCCATAATTTGGCTATTGTTGAAAGTGCTGCTATAAACATTGGCGTACATGTGCCCCTAGCATCAGCATTCCTATATCCCTTGGTATGATGCTAAGTGAAATAAGTCAGGCAGAGAAAGATAGATACCATCCGTTTTCACTCATATGTGGATCCTGAGAAACTTAACAGAAGACCATGGAGGAGGGGAAGGGGAAAAAAAAAGTTACAGAGAGGGAGGGAGGCAAACCATAAGAAACTCTTAAATACTGAGAACTGAGGGTTGATGGGGGTGAGGGAGAGGGGAAAGTGGGTGATGGGCATTAAGGAGGGCAACTGTTGGGATGAGCACTGGGTTACTGTATGGAAACCAATTTGACAATAAATTATATTAAAAAATAAAAAGTAAATAAAAAAATAAAAAATAAAAATAAAAAATTAAAAAAAAATTTTAAATGTTCCATGCTAGTATTAGCAAAATAATAATAACAAAAATATCTAGGAGTAAATTTCACAAGAAATATGTTGAAAATATATGGAAAAGAAGCTATTAAGTTTTAATAAAATTCACAAAAATTTAAAAATAAATGAATGGCCATACTATGTTCCTGAATAGGATAACTCAATTTTACTAAAAACTGCAAACCTGCAACTATATGGTTAATTAATCTTTGACAAAGCAGGAAAGAATATCCAATGGAAAAAACACAGTCTCTTCAACAAATGGTATTGGGAAAACTGGAGAACTAAATGTAAAAAAATGAAACTGGACCACTTTTTTACACCAGACACAAAAATAAATTCAAAATAGATGATAGACCTAGATGTGAGACAGAAAACCATTAAAATCCTAGAGGATAACATAGGTAGTAACCTCTTTGACATTGGCTGTAACAATTACTTACTAGAGAGATCTCCTGAGGCAAAAGGAAATAAAAGCAGAAATAAAACAGGGACTTAATTAAAAAAAAAGTTTCTGCACAGTGAAGAAAACAATCAACCAAACTAAAAGGTAACCTACTGAATGGAAGATTTTTACAAATGACATATCTGATAAAGGGTTAGTATCTGTCCAAAATATATAAAGAATGTATAAACTCAACACCCAGAAAACAAACAACCTAATCTAAAAATGGACAGAAAATATGAACAGATATTTCTCCAAAGAAGACATATAGATGGCCAATAGACACATGAAAAGATGCTCAAAATCACTCAGCATCGGGGAAATACAAATCAAAATTACAATGAGACATTACCTCACACCTGTCAGAATGGCTAAAATTAACAACACAGGAAACAAGAGGTGTTGGCAAGGATGTGGAGAATGGGGAACATTCTTGCACTCTTGGAGGCAATGCAAACTGGTGCAGCCACTGTGCAAAACAGTATGGAGGCTCCTCAAAAAGTTAAAAATAGAACTACCTTATGAGCCAGCAATTGCACTACTAGGTATTTACCCAAAGGCTATAAAAACACTAATTCAAAGGGATACATGCACCCTGAAGTTTATAGCAGCATTATCAACAATATCCAAATTATGGAAAGAGCCCAAATGTCCATCGACTGATGAATGGATAAAGAAGATGTGGTGTGTGTGTGTGTGTGTGTGTGTGTATACACACAAACACACTATGGAATGTTACTCAGCCATCAAAAAGAATGGAATCTTGCCATTTGCAATGATGTGGATGAAGCTAGAGAGTATTATGCTAAGTGAAATAAATCAGAGAAAAACAAATACCATATGATTTCACGCATATGTGGGATTTAAGAAACAAAACAAATGAACATAGAGGGTAAAAAAGAGAGGAAAACCAAGAAACAGACTCTTAACTATAGAGATCAAACTAATGGCTACCAGAGGGGGTGGGGGGGTTAGATGGATTAACTAGGTGATGAGAATTAAGGAGGGCACTTGTGATGAGCATCACGTGTTGTATATGTGTTGAATCACTAAGTTCTACACCTGAAACTAATATTACACTGTCATTAACTGAAATTTAAATAAAAACTTGAAAAAAATTGCAATTTATCCAAAAGTAGTTTGTACATTCATGTAGACCAACCAAAATCCCCAACAGCATTTTTAAGTTTTTTTAAACTTGATTTTCAGCTTTTCTAAAAATGATCTGGAATGGAAAATATGCAAGAAGTAGTTTTAAAATTTTTAAGAAAACTCTCTGGCCAATCAAATATTAAAATATATGAAAGTTACAGTAATTAAAATAGCATGGAACTGGCATGGGCGCATCCAAATAACTCAATGTAATAGTGAAAGATCCAGAAACAAATTCTCACATATGAGATGACTATTCAATAAAGACAGCATCTCAGACCATTAGAAGAAAGAGTAGATGAACCAATAATCTGTGTTGATACAACTGACAATCCATCAAAGAAAAAAAAATTAGATCCCTACCTCACACTATACATAAAGTGAAATCCAGTTGGGATCAAGATCTGAACATTTTTTTAAGCTATAAAACTATCAGAAGGAAATAGAAAAAAATTTTGTTCTCTTGGAATGGCTTCAGAAAAACCTTCCCAGCTCCTAAGACACAAAACTCTTAAGTCAGGAAAGAAACAGTCAAAATATTTATTAATGTACAATTTTAAAGTTTCCAAACAAAAGAGCAGATAAAAAGACATGACAGAAAATATTTACAAATAATATAACAAAGGACTAATTTTCATTAATAATCAAAAGACAACCACAGGAAAATAGGTAAGGTATCTAATCCAATGGCGTTTAGACTCATGAAAGTATTTACCAACCTCATTAGTGATCAGGAATATGCAAATTCAAACAACATACATTCTCCCATCCCGATTAGAATTGGCCAAAATAAAACATAAAAAGAGACTGTAGATTAGTGAGAATTTGTACCAACGAATCTTATTTTTAGGTAAACTATTTTAATACCCTGAAAAGATTTTAAGAACATCGATGCCTAGACCCCACTTCAGAACAATCTGTTTAAAACCTCCATGAATGGTTCCTGGGCATCAGGGCCCTTGTTTTGTTTTGGTTTGTTTTTTTAGGAGCCTGGCTGATTTCATTCTGTTTGGCATATTACTAATTGAGTGTAAATTGACATTTGCTTTGTGTCAGGAACTATCAAAAACTTTTTCATATAATCCAAGCTTGGTTGATTTATTACTTCTCTTGAAATTTAAAAAATTTCATTGTAGTACCTCTCAAACTTTCCTGAGCATATATTCTTTCTTGTTTAAAATAGCTTTATTGAGGAGGAAATCATATGCAAAAACACTGTACATGTTTAACGTACACAATTTCATGAGTTTGGGCATATGCATACACCCGTGAAGCCATCACCACAATCAAGGTAACAGACACATCCATCACCTCCAAAAGTTTTCTCATGCCTCCTCCCTTTTTGTGGCATTAACACTTACCATAGGATCAAATACTCTCTTACATTTTTTTAAATGCATAATACAGTATTGTTAACTATCAGCACTATGTTGTAGGGCTCTCTAGAGCTTTTTCATTTTGTGAAACTAGAATTTTATACCCATTGAACAACACCTCCACCTTAGAACTATTGAAATTTTAAATGTACATAGTCTTTGACCCAAGCAATTCGACATCAAAAAGACTCTATCCTACAGAAACAGTATACATATCCAAAGAATACGTAAAAATATTTGTTTCAGCAACACTGTAATAATAAAAATTGACATGGGGGACAAGGGAAAAAGTTATCAGTAAGGGAGCTGGTATGTAAATTATTGATACATACATATAATAAGATGCTATGTGGTAATTAAAAGGACAGTGGTAGATATGGAAGATCACCAAGAAAACACGAAATATAAAAAGCAAAATATAGAGCAACATAGTATGACTTCATTTTGTGTATAAAAATTATATATGTGTGTGTACATATATATATATATACATGTGTATATATATATCTGTCATATATATATATATATGAAACATCTGGAAAAGGTCTTTCCCTTTTATTCTTTGGCATGGCTTAAATATTCACCAAGGGTATGTGTTAATGGGTTATTTTTATAAGATTTTAATATTATTTTTTAATGTTTATTTATTTTGAGAAAGAGAGAGCACTAGCAGGGGAGGGGCAGAGAGAGAGGGAGAAATCCCAAGTGGTCTCTATGTCATCAGCACAGAGCCTGACTCAGGGCTCAATCCCACGACCATGAGATCATGTCCTGAGCCAAAACCAAGAGTGAGATGTTCAACTGACTGGGCCACCCAGGAGCCCCCATAAGATTTTAGCACTTTAAGTACCGAAGGGAGATAAGGAAGGACTAGAAGAGGAACACAGGCTTCAGCCATATGTGTCACAGAAATATCAGGAGGCCACACCTACCAGAGAGCAGGGGTGGGTAAAGGGGCGCAGCCCTTGCCAGTGGGAAGAGCAAAGGCTAGTGGACCAAAATGGACCTGGGCTTTAATGTTTGTCCTACAAATATGCAATTTCTAAAAATGAGTACAACAGAAGTGTATACATGCAAAATGAAAGATCACTTATACCAAATCTGGTACCTTTTACTCCTTAACCCTTACATTTATAAATTCTTCAGTGTGCAAACTTCTATAATAGGACACGACTATGTGTTTTTAGAATAAAAATCAAAGCAGTCTAGGGGCACCTGGGTGGCTCAGTCAGTTAAGCATCCAACTTTGGTTCAGGTCATTGATCTCGCGGTTTGTGGGTTCGAGCCCCGCATTGGGCTCTGTGCTGACAGCTCAGAGCCTGGAGCCTGCTTCAGATTCTGTGTCTCCCTCTCTCTCTGCCCCTACTCTGCTCATGCTCTGTCTCTGTCTCTCAAAAATAAATAAATGTTTAAAAAAAAAAGGTAAAGCAGTCTAGAGCATTATATAAACTGGGAACTAGGCAACACTACTTTCCTCCAATTTATTTAGCCTCTCAAATCAATTTGGGGGAAAGTGTACTTTGAGGAACAAAAAATAGTGTTGCTGCAAATACATCAGGCAACACATTCCCCCCAAAGATCTATTACATTTCCAGATTACATAAAACTAAACAGAACGTCACATAAAACTTAGATGGCAAAATTCTTTCCAATCAAAAATCTTACGAATAGCTAGATGGGCAATGTGTAATATATAATTATGGTCTAGCTGGGTGAGCTTACAGTATCCATTTATGAATGAATGCATGAATGAATGAATGAATGAGATAGGGCTTAAAAGACCTCCCTGGAGATTCTTAATATTGTCATTTTTCAGCAGTTAAGTTGATGTGGTTATATAATGAATGCTAGCTAATGGTGGTATAAACTATTATGATTTAGTAGCATTATATTATCATACTTTTCCAATTATCTTTGCCCTTCTCCACTCTTGTTTATGATAGTCAAGAGGCAAAAATAATTTATAGCTCAAAAACTATAACTAAGGTTATTAGTTTATTTGTGGAGTACAGATTCCTCTGTGGAGATGGGAGCCTCTCCATTATTTTCATCGCCTTCTTTATAATAAAAATAAAAAGGGATAAATTTTTTGTGGGCAATATATAAACATACAAGTTAACACACATCTCAACCCAAATACTTAAATTGTGTTGTCTTACGCTGCATTATTTAAGAAAACATAAATGCAAACTCTGCTAAGTAGGGATTTTTTTAGATGATGCAATTTAAAATATTTGTAATTTCTGGTGCCTGGATGGCTCAGTTGGTTAAGCATCCGACTCTGGCTCAGGTCATGATCCCACGGTTCATGGGTTCAAGCCCCACATTGGGCTCTGTGCTGACAGCTCAGAGCCTGGAGCCTGCTTCAGATTCTGTGTCTCCTTCTCTCTCTGCCTCTCCCCCACTCATGCTTTGCCCCCCGCTTCTCTCTCATATAAACATTTAAAAAAATTTAAATAAAATATTCATAATTTCTAACAGATAGTGTTTTTTTTTTTTTAAAGCACAAAACTCCTACTCTTAATGTCATGGAGACTTTTTTTAAAGTTAACCCACATCAATATAATACCATATGTATTAACTTAAAGACCATTTCTTAGGAAGGTGGTAGTAATTTTCCTTTCTTACTGGCTTTTATTTGCATACATAAACAGTGAACATTACTTCTATTTTTGAAAGATTCTGTTGAGCATGAATAACACCATACTATCACAGTCTTCTCCATCTCTTTAAGTAAAACCTAGCAAAAGAGTACACTCTCATACCGCCTTCCAAAAATGAACATTGAATTCCTTTGTTAAGAAATGCTCTGTTTAATTAGTCTCTTACTTAAATGAAGAAAACCAAGGGAGAGAAAATACGAACATACAACAGCAAGGTCTGCAGGCCTGCTGGGCCCTGAATTTCTTGACAGAAGGACAGAATAACCAGGCAACGGGCAATAAAGATAGAGGCCTGGGCGCCAGCCTGGCCCACAGCCGCCTTGCCTTCTGTGTGGGCCAGAGTGAACTATTTCTCAGCTTTTCCACCAATGAAACAAGGATCACACTACCTACCCCTCCATACCCAAAACCCGAGTAATGGGAAAGGAATTTAATTAACTATAATTGATTGCAAAGTACATCAAATTCCTGCAATGAAAAATCATATAAGTCCCAATTACCACTTAGAAGAACTTGTTAACCAATTAAGGTAGTTGTGTGTGTGTGTGTGTGTGTGTGTGTGTGTGTGCGCGCGTGTGTGTGTTTAATCAGTTCATGAAAGACGATTAAGGAATTGAATGCCACAAAAGTATTCTTTAACAAAGGTTTTGAAAATTTCAAAATGTCTCTGGAGCAAATTCTCTTCCAGAGTGGAAATCTAAAACATGCCAAGGACGGAGCCTGGAGTGTCTCTTGGGAAGGCCTGTGGAATTTCTGAGGTGATTCTTTGAGAAGTTACTGTGAAGTAGGGTCCTGGTCACTGCTAAGCTGGGGGAGCCACCAAGTACCTTCACCTGTCATGGTCTGAGAAATATGAATTTGTGAATACATAACAGAACAGAAGAATAACAAGCAAGACCCCCAGCTCACAGGAAAGGTGAAATCAACACCAGTGTTTTATGAATTTGATCACATACGATAAATAAATTAGGAACTACCCCTCACCTACACATGGTGGGGGGGGAGGGTTGGGAGAGGATAAATGTGACGTGATGCCCAGCTGTGATCATAAGCTGCCACTCAGCAGCCGATGAGAGCCATTCTCCATGGAGTGACACATGTTCAGATAACGTCACCATCCCCTGGGACTCAGGAACAATGATCGCATGGTCTCAGATGCAAGAATGATACCACATTTATGAATTTAGATTAAAAAGCCCATCATTCCCTGATTTCATAGCTAGCGCCTTATGGTTTGCGTGTGTAGGAGTTTTCAATTTGGAAGGAAACTTACTTTAAAAATAAATCTTTTTCTCTTTTTACTTCAAACTTTCCTATTCATCTTTCTTTAATTAGTTTTTTTTCCCTACTAGCTGATTGTGTAAAATTACCAAATAAAATGTTACTTTCCTTAAGTATTTTTTTAAAAAAGCCGATGAAGCAATCTGTTTGTAAGATGGCAAACTAACATTTATGGAAAGACTGTCAGCGTAGCATTGGAATTTTGATCTAAAAATATTGCCTTGGTTGTACTAACTTGAGGGGGAGGCAGCTGCTTTCTGATTAGCTATTAAGAGGTCCTATTTGACCATGAGTAAAAAAAACCAAACCCAGCCCACATGCCCCACACATTTATTGCCTGAGCTCCTGAAGCAGTAGTTCAATTTCTAACGAATATTGTGAGCTCCAGTCCTTTATTTCCAACTACGGTATAGGAGTTTCTGTTGGGTATTTCACACTCTTCAAACTTCATCTGCCCCAACCAAAGCCTCCTCATAAACTGGCCTGCTTTCTTTCCCATCCATTTCTTTGCTGCCTCCAAGGACATTATCCTATTTGAAGCCCCCTTGTCACTGGCCTTCTGCCTCTTCCCACTCCGATTCATTCCACATACCACCTGCTGCTGGACAATGCTTTCTAAAGCATTGCTTTCATCATCCTGGTCCCCTGGCTGGACTCTGATCAAAATCCCAGGTGTAGAAAGAGGCATCCTGCAGGGAGGAGTCACAACTGGGGAAATGGCCCTGGGGATTAACCCTAGATTCTTCCATTATTGCCTGCCGCAAGGACTCAGGAATAAGACCAGCTGAATGAAGCACATCAGAGGAGGGGCAGATGTCTACAAACCTGCTTGCTAATAATCCCCCATCTGAGCCTGGAGCTGATGCCAGGACAACACTGACATCTTATCCTCAAGTGACAAGGAAATGCCTACGGGGGAGATAAAGCATGATTCTAGACCCAGCCTCTGAAATCCCTTCCAACTACCTAAAGTCTGACCAACCACATTCTTGGCATCACTCTATAGTCTCCTCAGTTTTCTCTTGGATTTACTTATCGTGTAGTATTGAGTTCCAGACCCAGACCTCCTTCAATCCACATAGAAAATGGATTTCGTAGGCTTGCAACCCTGTGTCCAGAAATTCAGTCTTTAGTTTAATGATACACTAAGGTGTATGAAATGCAGATCTACTTATGGTGACAACCTTTCAATATTTTATCTCACTTTACTGAAGAGAACCTGTTTGTATTAATTTATAACATTTAATACTTGTGACTAATAAATCCACATTTCCAAACAAAATAAAATTCAGCAACTCTCCTCCTATTGCACAAAGGGGTTCTCCATATAACTGACTTAGTAATGGGTAAAGCTTCTGTATCTTTGCAGAATTATTTTCACACTACCTTTACAGATTACTGTGGGACATACACTTGAACCATCTTCCCAGTCACTGGAATAGATCCAAAGCGAAACATTTTATTGCAAGATTTTAAAGCAGCCCTGGCCAGGGGAGAAAATAATATCCATATAAAGCTAGCAAATACAGCAATAAAATAGCATATCTACAAGGAGAAAGGGAGCAGGAAAAGGAGGAGAGAGGAAAGTAAGGGAAGGTGGGAAAGACCGTGAACAGCAGGAGGAACAGCTCTGGCTCAGAAGAAGGAAAAACTGCTCTCAAGGAACTGAGCGTGAAGAACAGCACAGCCCAGCCCCTAGGGAACCTCATTCTCTCCCCATCACACTTTCTAAGCGGAGGGCAAGCCTGTGCTCACTGGCTAGGCACCCTGCAAGACACAGCAATGAGTTTAATTCGGTCTTTCCATTCAAGTAACTGACGCGACAGACAAGCTGAACAATAAAGATAACAAGGCAGAATGTAAGTGTTTCTCACTAAGGAAGCCGAAGAGGTGGTTTATTGCTTCGTTTAGAATTAGGGCATAGAGTCATCAGTTCCGTGTGTGGGGGGAGGGGAGAAGTTGGAAGGTTGGTGAGTAAAAATGCAAAGTCTTCAATAGTTTAAAAATTAAATTGTGTTCTAAAAATCCAGATTAAAAGAATATATACATACATAAAACTTGTAAGTTGAAATGAATGTATGTCAAAGCCAAATAATTAAATACAAACTCCCTTTACTTACATGCCAAGATCTGAGCTCATAGCTCTGGATAAATAACAAGCTATAGTTCATTGACCTGTTTGGGTATTAATGAGCTCTTCGAATTTTTTTCAGCAATCACTTGGAAAATGGTAAGTAGAAAGTCGGTTCAACATTAACATTTCTCTGCTAGTGTAAGTCTACATTTAAGGCATAATTTTGCAAATTAAAATGTCAGGTGTATTTATTTTGAGATTATCTAGAGACATTCAATTTTGCATTTCTTGGACATTTAATATCCTTTTGTGTCCCCATATAAAACATTTATCTGTGTCAAAAAGCCCAAAACCACTTGTAGATACTTTTTCTTTTGCTGGCTATGTTAAGAATATCTACCTGTGGGAACTATAATAATTCCCAGCAATTTACTGTCTGGCCAAAAGTATCACATTTGCACATGATTTATTGATGAATAACTTGTGCAAGCTTAAGTAGCACTTCATCAATACATGTTTTCCTTAGCTGTTCTGGGACAGAAACAGTGCATCCCTTTCTGGCCTAATATTATATAGACTTATCCTAAATAGTTGAAAAACTCAAGATAGTTATTCAATAGTCAGGCTATTATGAGAAACTCTCATTGCCATGTTCACTGGGAGCTTATGATTAAGGATGTCACTCACTACCACACTCACTGTCTGCTCCATTAAGCCCTCAGAGAGAAAATTCTTTCTGCTCTTAGTACCAGGATCAGTTACACACATTGGCAACTGGGCCGTTTTTACCTTATGATGGTAAGAGTATTTCCCTCACTGTATTAACTCACTGCATTTCCTCCTTTTTATTGGTTGCTAGAAAATGTGAAGCAAAAATTGAAGGGCCAGCTGTGCAAGTCAAGAAGATTCCATACCATATGTTGTCTACAATAATAATATGTAATAGAAATCATTATTAATGCTAACAAGTATCGAGTACTTTCTGTTAAGCACTTTACATGTTAGATTTCACTTAATATTCATAATAATACTAAAACATGAGAACATTTCTTTTGCCATCTTGACTGATGAGAAAACTGAAGTTTAGAGAGGTTAGCCAACTCCCTCAAGGCTACTGAGTTAGTAGAACACCGACTCCATTAAAGTCTTTCCAACATGGAAGACTGCTCTGTTAGTCTGCCTCCTGGTCCATCCATGCATCTTCCCTGTTGAGTCTTTATTTCCTTTGACTAAGGAAATAAAGTTAATAGAAAAGAATTCTTTGGAAAAACACCAGGGCTCTTCCAATCTCCTTCCAAAAAGGTATGTCCAAGCCACAATGTCCATCTGGCTCAAGCTACTTAAGTGTGGGGTGGCAAAGTTCTCTGATGCCATTTTTCCCCCAGAGTGACATGTGCTTTATGAAGACAGGAGAGATCATGGGAAGATCCATGGTTCAGTAAAGGATCAGGAAGGTCTCCTGAGTCTGGACGTTGGTGCTATGTGTGCTCAGTGGGGCCACTGTGTTGACTGCATGGTTTGTGTACAAAGACGCCTGCCAAGGGGTTGTGCACGACCATGGAGTTTGAACTCCAGCCTGTGCTCCAGATAGGGTTTCTAAATTCCCGACAGAGACATGAATATTCAAGATCAGAGAATAAGAAATCAAAATACCCTCCCAATTCTGTGGAATTCTTAAAATAGTAAGTTATTCCATGTTTTTTCCCCAAATTTTACTTATATGTTTTTAGGTATTAATGATGACCATAATGGTGAAGAATTTCCATAATAATAAACAGTAAGTCACTTTTTGTGATAGAGATACTAAAAATTTCAGAGGTTTTTCTGTTAAAAAAATACCCAAACCAGGGGTGCCTGGGTGGCTCAGTCAATTAAGCGTCGACTCTTGGTTTCAGTTCAGGTCCGATCTCACGGTTTGTGAGATTGAGCCCCACATTGGGCTCTGTGCTTGGGATTCTCTCTCTCCCTCTTTCGCTGCCCCTCCCCCCTCTCAAAAATTAACTAAACATTAAAAAAACAAAGTATATCTACTACAGTAACATGTAAAAATGATCTCCACCTGATAGCTGATAACACTAAAAGAGGGAGACATTACCACAAATAAATGCCAAATGGAAGTCATTTTAAATATTGAAAGATGATGTAAAAATATTTACTATTTATAAGATATTATTCTTAAATTAAGTTTTAAAACAAAGCATTAACTGTCTATTCCAATAGTCTTGATTTTTGTTTCACGACAAATACACCAGACACACACAACAAATTCTTCATTTTGCATTGCATTTTGCATTGGCATTGGTCAAATGCATCTTGCATTTTGCATTGACATTGGTCAAATTGTTAGGAGGCTTTCAAAAGCATAGCCAAGGTGGGCATTAAGGCTTGCTTCACAGAAGCTCATATCCTTTTTTAATGATGAAAATTTCATCTGCTTGCCCAGATTCCAGTTTGGCCATTGAAATCTATGTTGCAATGGAGAATTAGAATACTTTTTCCCAATTTCCCAATTTCTTGACTAAGTTTCCTTGGGATTCAGGATTCAGGAAAACATAGAAATTTTTTTTCTGAGAAATGCAGGGAATTGCAGCTGGGGCCATGCTAAGAAAAGGGGCATATTTTTCTTGCAAAAAGAACTTTTTCAGCTACAATCTTGTGTCCATGCAGAAGACTTTTGTCGAATTCACAAAAATGTTCACATAAACTATTTTACCTGTCAGCTTGGAAGGACCTCAAAGGCACCAGGAAAGTATCCTTAAGTAATTTGGGAGTCACATACACATCTTTACATATGCAAAGCCACTGGCAAATGCCCTTGGTTCATCTGATCAAAGACCTAGGAAGCTAGAGGAAACTAAGAGCTAAGTAAAAATGTTATTTTTACAAGTGCTTCTGAACTACAGCTTTAGACATGGCCTACCTAGACGTTATCAATATCAACGATCTATTAACATTAATCTGGGTTTTGGCAAATCATTTGTCTTGCCCTGCCCCCATTCAAGTCTTAAATACATTATATAGACCATTATTATGTAACATGTTTTCACATATGTTGAGAGTAATGGAAATGGACCAATACATATTTTAAGCAACTACAATGTACCAAACACTATGCTGCATCTTTCAAATATGTATTTCCAATGCTAAAGTTATCTTACAGGACAGGTATTAATTTTATTCCATGGGTTAAGAAAAATAAGGCTCAAAACTGTAACCAAAAGCCACACTGCTAAGTGACATGGCCTAAAATTTATTTGTAGTACAACTTCAAAACTCCATGCTCTTGCCACCACACCATACCACAAATTGTAAAAGGATGGCAAGTCATAATACCTGCTGGTTACTGTGGCCCAGGGGAGAGGGCTGGTACCAGGCAGCCTGGCTGCTCTGTGAGAAGTAACCTTACTATCCTCAGGGTAGTAAGACCTTCCCCTGTGCACACTTAAATAATAACAGGGATTTTTACTACCCTTATTTGAAAGAAACATACAATAAATGTGGAAGCAGAATATACCTTTTTTGGGAAAGGAATTAAAATAATCATTGTAAACACAATACAAAAGGTCTGTCTTACCTTTAAATATTTCACCAGCTTCTGAATTTGCCAATATTCTGATGGCAAATCTGCATTTGCTTCCTGACGATCAAGTGGTTCTTCACCTTCCTCACTCTCTGAGGAGCTCTCACTAATGATTTCCTCAATCTTCTCATTACTCTTACTAAGAACAATAACAATCACCACATAACATATTTATGCTACAACATGGAATTGGTTATAATCGTTACTCTTTCAGCAATACGAACTTAAGCAACGAGTTCTAGAAGATCTAACACCTTCTCAGTTCTTGATCTTTGTTAAGATCTAAGTGAGGAGATGAATAATTGCATGCTGTTTTAAGAAAATAGAAATGAACAGGGAATTAGTATATGTCCTATGGCTGTGCTGTACAAAAAGATAGCCACCAGTCACAGTATTTAAATAACTTGTGGTTATTTATATGTTTATATTTATTTAAATGTCTTTATTGAATTGAAATAGAATACAATTAAAAATTTAGTTCTTCAGGGGTGCCTGGGTGACTCAGTTGGTTAAGCGTCCTTCAGCTCAGGTTCATTATCTCATGGTTTGTGAGTTCAAGCCCCGTGTTGGGCTCTGTGCTGACAGCTCAGAGCCTGGAGCCTGCTTTGGATTCTGTATCTCCCTCTCTCTCTGCGCCTCCCCGGCTCGTGCTCTGTCTCCCTCTCTCAAAAAATAAACGTTAAAAAAAATTAAAAAAAAATTAGTTCTTCAGTTGTAG
Organism: Panthera tigris; assembly: GCF_018350195.1. Classification (NCBI taxonomy): domain Eukaryota; kingdom Metazoa; phylum Chordata; class Mammalia; order Carnivora; family Felidae; genus Panthera; species Panthera tigris. The sequence goes on from NC_056666.1 coordinate 25,409,542, forward strand.
AAGCCACATTTCAAGCACTCAACAATCACATGTGGCTGGTGACTACTATACCAGGTAGCTCAGATATAAACCATTTCTATTATCATAGGAAGTTTAATCGGGCAGTGCTGCAAATGCCTCACAGGGAGAGTGTCTCCCTTATGGAAGAAAGTACACTTTTTCCTCACTGCTCTAGAAGCTTCCAACTTAACCTCAAGGTCATGGTCACCAGCTAGTTCACTCAAGCTTTCACGACCATATCTAATTCTCATTTTCTGTTTATCTCCATCCTCTCTTCCCTCCAACCCTCATGTGCTCTCTTCTATAAATGTCTTTTCTCACCTGTTTTGAAGCACAGTAGAAAGCATACTACTAGTAATTTCATAGTAGTAGTAACTTGCAAGTTTTATTAAGATTCTATAATTCTTTTAATTTCTCAAAGGTGTTGTGGCGCAGAGAGTTGTTCTCTGGGCCACAGTGGAATGAAATCCTGAACTGAAGCGTCTGTTCCAATTCAACAAGTCGCATGAGCTGAGTTTTAATTTAATGTATTCTCTCGTCTAACAAATGTCCAGAAACCTAGGTTGGTTACAGAGCAAAATATGGTAGACAAGGCTGACTTAAGAACCAAGGTAAATTTAACTCAAAGGTCCCAGATATAAACATATACTAAATAAACCTATATTCTCTCGGGAATCTCTAAATGTTTTAGCTTAACAAACTCCTGGAGTTAAGAGCAGGTGATTTACGCAATCACTCTCAAATCATGTTAAAAAAAAATCAATACCCCAAAGGAAAGTTGTTCTCTTTTTCCAGTGATGAATCCTTTGACATATAACTTTATATGGCTTTCCCCTTTTATGAGATTCCCTTCCTGTCCTGTCCTGTCCCACAGCAGCTGTACATTCAGGAGGTAAAAAGAAGCAAACCTCAATGTTTCATTGAGCTATGAACTCGACCATAAGAAATACTTCTCTACCACATCATTGTACCCACTTAAGCAAGAAGAGATAGAGAAGTTCTCATTTTTATCGCTGACTAATGGTTGTTGCTTGGATACACTACCCCTTTACCCTTATCTATCACTCTGGAGTTCTCGGACTCACTAAAATTTGATTTAAAATTGAAATGCTTTAGAGCAAACATCCATTTCAGGAAAGATGAAGTAGATATACCTTTCCTTATTCCTCCCACTAAGTACATAAAAATCCTTGATATCATATGTAAAACCAACAGGAGAGAACTCTGACAGGTAGAATGGAGAAGAAAGACTATCTAGGGACCTGGAGACCTGAGAAGCAACACAGTGAGGAGTTCCTTGGATTTCTTTTTGTCTCACATATCCCAGACAGGGTACTGGAGAAGACAGTGGTGTGGAAATACCAGTGGGCACAGAGGAGAAAAGCACCTAAGGAGGGGGCGCCTGGGTGGCTCAGTTGGTTACGCATCCGACTTCAGCTCAGGTCATGACTTCACAACTCGTGGGTTCAAGCCCCGTGTCAGGCTCTGCTCTGACAGCTCAGAGCCTGGAGCCTGCTTCGGATTCTGTGTCTCCCTCTTTCTCTGTCCATCACCTGCTCATTCTCTCTCTGTCTCTCTCTCTCTCAGAAATAAATTTAAAAACAAGCACCTAAGGAAAGCCTGCTCTTTCTCGTCAGAGGAACAGAAAAGGAATAGCTTAACACAACAGAAAACTTTTAGGCAACAAATGATTTATTCTTGTCAACACCACAGAAAACACTGTGCCCTATCCCCACTTCTGCTAGCAATGGCCAGAGAACTTTATCAGGCTACAGCAAAGCTCCCTAATCCCCAGGCTGGGTGGTGTTAGAGAAGGCCTAAAAGGGAGTCAGGACTTCCACTGATCCCAAACCCCAATGTCAATGTAATAAAAGGCCCATGCCTTTCACAGACAAGCTGGTATCCATAGAGGCCTAGGCAGAGCTTGAACTTCCACTACCACTCATAAATAATGAGGATCCCTCACCTACACCAACCCCCATCCCCCCGCCAGGTGTCAAGTGAGGGCCCACTTGAACCCTGCAATTCCTTTTCTAATCTGAGGAGGCACCATACACCTTATCCCGCCAATGTGGTATCAGAGGCCTGCTAAAACATAAGATTTAAATAAGACCCGGAAGAATTCAGAAGAATTAATCCAACAATTAAGACTCAGAAAATATCAAAAATTATTACAGTTTAAAAATTACCCATTCTCTTACCATGCTTCAAAATGGAATAAATTAAAAAAGACTTTTATGGAACGGAGTAGGGGGGAGTTAGAGAGACTAGAGGGAGAGAAAGAAAACCAAGAAAATAAAAATCAAAAAGAACAAACAGAAAAAAATATACATAATGACAAACTTAAGCCCTAACATAATAATGACATTAAAGGTAAATGATCTAAATATCCCTTAAAAGACAGAGTTTAACTTAATGGACAAAAAAGAAAAAAAAAAAGGGAACCAACCAAATGCCATCTACAAGGAACTAATTTCAAATATAATGATATGTTATAGTTAGTTTGAAAGAAAAGGAAGAAAAATGCACCATGCAAACAATCAAAAGAAAGCAGAAATGGCTATATAATATCAGATTAAGTAGACATCAAAAAAGAAAAACAAAACAAAACAAAACAGAGCAAAACCGACCAGGGACACAGAGGAAATTACATAAAGATGGAGTCATGATAATCCTAAATATGTACTTCCAAGTAACAGAATTGCAAAATACATAAAGCAAAAACAGAACTAAAAGGAGAAACAGAAAAATTGCAATTATAGTTGGAGACTTCAATACTTCTCTCTCATCAATTTATGGAACTAGACTGAAAATAAGCTAGGATATAGAAGAAATCAACACCACCAAATAAACATTATTTATTCCACATTTATGGAACACTCCACCCAACAGCAGCAGGTTACACATTCTTTTAAGCACCCAAAGAACTTATACCAAGATAACTTGACCACACAGAACCTCAACAAATTTAAAAGAATTGAAATTATATAGAGTATGATCACTAACCACAGTGGACTCAAACTAAAACATCAGTAACAGAAACAGAACAGGAGAATCTCCAAGTGCCTGGAAACAAAATAATGCTCTTGGCTCAAAGAAGAGAGTCTCAAAGGAAATTACAACAAAACAAAACAAACAAACAAACAACAACAACAAAAAAACACATTGAACTGAATGAAAATGAAAATACAACATATCAAAAACTTTTGTGCACAGCTCAGAGCTAAAGCAGTGCAGAAAGCACTGCTTTTTAGCGTTATAGCCCTATAAGCTATATAGCACTAAATCCTTACATTAGTAAAGAGAAGTTTCAGTCAACAATATAAACCTGCATCTAAAGAAACTGGAGAAGCACCTGAGTGGTTCAGGTGGTGAAGTGTCCGACTCTTGGTTTGGCCTCAGGTCATCATCTCATGGTTCATGAGTTCAAGTCCCATGTCGGGTTCTGCACTGACGGTGCGGAGCCTGCTCAGGATCTTCTCTCTCCCTCTCTCTCTCTGCTCCTCCCTCGTCAAGCCCCATCTCTCTTTCTCTCTCAAATAAATCAAACAAATAAACAAAGAGGGTGGTGGGAGAATAGATCATGTTAATAGACACATACCGAACTAACTGCGCTCTTCCGGGTTTAACGGGTGGCCCTGACCTTTCAGGTCTTCTTCTGTGTTTCTCCTCTTGGGGGTCTCTTAGTAAGCTTCTGTACCTAAAAACACACAAACTTTTAAAATTAATTTATGCGGATTAATTGGAAATTAAAAATAGAAATACATACAAATATTCCATCACTTTTATGCACCCAAGTGATGTTCTCCTAATACAGAAAACGGCTATGAGTTCCAGCCTCATCTGACATCTGAGATGTCCCTTCTGTCTCTCAGGCACAGCCATGTACTTTATGTAGTGGAGGAGCATGTGGTCCAATAGGCCTTTCGTGAGGAACAGGTGCTAGGAACAGGCTGCCATCACTGTGGTGGCCCTGCCCTCTGTGCCTTCTACTAGCAGTGCCTACTGCCCTGGCTGAAAGCTGCCTTTTCTGATCTTCCACACCCAGCACTACAGCAGGGCCCATATCTGGTTTTCCAGGTATTCCCAGGTTGAGCACAGTCCTTGGCACATAGTGAGTTTTCACTAAATTGTTGTTAGGTAATTTCCTGATTGAAAAACGTAAGCCCGTGGGCAACGCAGTTTTTTTAAAATTCACCTTCCAGGTAACAGAGCAGCCCATGTATTTGTCATTTTCAGACTCAAATAGTCACAAAGGCCAAACACCTCAAAATTGAGAATTAGAGGAGCAGGAGTGTCTCCTCTTTCCACAGGACTCCTTCCGTCTGCTCTCTGGGTTTGTAGGCAAAATGCAATCACCCAGTGGTCCTCAGAATCCCTGCCCAATCAGGTGACATGAAACTTGTAAGCCTATTTGCTAATTTAAAAAGTGCTCTAGGCACTTCTGACTGCTCTGATATTTACATAACGCTGGTCCTTAATCTGTGCTCTGGCACCTCTTTATAGATGGCCCAAAATGGAACTAGTTTTGTATATTTCAGACATTCAACAAACCAGTGTCTACTTTACTTAGGCTTGTTAATATTTACTAGCCTTTCTATAGTATTTACTTAAAGTTCTGTTAATGACAAGACATTATCTCTATCAAGATTTCCCTGATTAACTCCACATAATTTTAGTCATCCTAAATGCTCCTAGCACTTACTTAATCAGGTCCCTACAACTATGTTCACATTGCTCCTGAGATGTCTCCATGTGTTTTCTCATCTTTTTCATGCGTTATTTCCCCTGACTTACTGAGTGAATTGTGTTCTTCCCTTCCCTTCCCTTCCGGTGCCCACATGTAAACCCTATTCACATCAAATCCTTCTACTTGGTATATGAAGAGGAGTAGGGAGGGATCCACTTGCATTACGGAGGGAATGTAAATATCTACTCTAGTACTTTCCTGCTATGACATAAACTTATGTGAAAAACTAGGCAAATGTGGTCACTGAGGATGTATCAGAAAACCCATCACGCAAATTTCCACATACTCTTTGAAACGAACGGTAGCCTTCCAGCTTAAACTTGGCTCTAATCTCTTGGTCATTTGACTCTTCCCAAAATTAATTTGGTTCTTCTCCAGTGTTCTCTTGCCTGAACCAGTAATAGCTTTCTGAACGGGGGCTGCTTCTTCCTTCTCAGGTGGCTCATTAGTTGGTTCTTTCTTTTCCTTTTCGTCGCTGAATCTCTTCTCCTTTATTTAAAAAAATAATAATTTTTATAATGATATCATTTCTGAATTATCTAGTGCTATCTGAAAATTAACACTGGTGGTAACTTCAAGTCTCTGATGCATCTAATTTCTGTTGCTTAGTGGCACACATTGGATGAGGGCCACTTCAGGACTGAGGTCTCTAACAGAGCTAGGCTGATAGTAATGGATGTTCCTAAACTCACCCCCTGCTGTAGCACACACAGATCCAATAGCTGCATTTGACCTACTCACTCCTCGCCACTGTCAAAAAACGTAAACTCAAATGCTATAGTGACTGGGACACATCATGTACAAACTACTGAAACTACAGATAAAGAGAATATCTTGCAGGGAGCCAGAGACAAAAGTCACATGACAGACAGAGGGAGAAACACAACAATTAAAAGAGACCTATCAGAAACAGTGCAAGCCAGAAGAAAAGAGAATGATACCTTTAAAGTCCAAAAAAAAAAAAAAAAAAAAAATCCAAGGAACTGCCAAATCAAAATTCTAAACAGAGACAAAAATAAAGGTTTCAAAATAAAGGCAAAATAAAGACTTTTACAGATGAACAAAAAACAGAGAATTCACTGCCAGAAGGCTTGCGCTAGAGAAATATTAATGAAGTTCTTTATTCAAAAGGAATATCATGCCAGGAAGACTATCATACAACATTTACACAAAGAAATGGTAAAAATCAATATAAAAGACCATTTGTATTATTTTTAATCATTCCAAAATATAATTGACTCTCTAATGCAAAAATAGTATCAATGTGTTGAGGGGTTATAGCACGCAAAAGTAAAATGTAGAACAATAGTGCCAAGGGTAGGGAGAAGCATTCAAGGTATGCTGTGGCAAGGTTCTTAAACTATTTGTGGAAAGGTAAGATACTATTTAAAGGTGGACATGATAAATTAGAGACATATATTATACACCCTAGAGCAGCAACCATGAAACTTTTAAGAAGTATAACTGACAAACTAATAGCATAAATAAAATAGAATAATTTCTAAAAGCTCAATTAGTACAAAAAGGGCAGAAAAAGAAGAAAAAAGAACAAAGAACAAATGGGACAGATAAAAAACAACCAGCAAAAAAGTAACTCTTTTGTTAGAGAGGGGAGCAGGAGAAAGGGCAGAGAGAGAGACAGGATCTTAACCAGGCTCCACATCCAGCATGGAGCCCAACTCAGGGCTCTCTCTCATGAACTGTGAGGTCATGACCTGAGTCAAAATCAAGAATCAGATGCTTAACTGACTGAGCTACCTAGGCGCCCCAAGAGAGTAAGTTTAAATTCAACTCTATCACTAGTTACATCAAATAAAAATGATTTTAAAACTTCAATCAGGGAAGCCTGGGTGGCTCAGTGGGTTAAGCATCTGACTTCGGCTTAGGTCATGATCTCATGGCTCATGAGTTCAAGCCCTGAGTTGGGCTCTGTGTTGACAGCTCAGAGCCTGGAGCCTGTGTCCCTCTCTCGCTCTTCCCCTCCCCTGCTCAAGCTCTGTCTTTCTCTAAGAATAAATAAACATTAAAAAAATTAAAAGAAAAACTTCAATTAAAAGAAATCAGATTGAATGAAAAAGGAAAACCAACTATTTGTGGTATAAAAAACCCACTTTCCATGCAAACAGTAATCAAAAAATGCAGGAATGTCTATATTAAAAATCAAACAAAGTAGACTTCAAAACAAATATCATCAGACCAGAGGAAGATACATAATAACAAAGAGTCAACACAGCTCTAATTGTGTATTCACCAAACAACAGAACTTCGAAATACATAAAACAAAAATGTAACTAAAAAGAAAAATATAGATAAATCCACAATTACGAGACTTCAAAACTCCTTAGTCAGTAATCAACAAAATAAGCACATAAAAATTAATAATATAGAAGACCTGAGCAATAGTACAAACCAAACTGATAAAATTGACAGAGAACACAGTACCCAACAGCAGCAGAAAAACACATATTTTTCTTAAATGCACACACAAAAAAGAATCACCAAAACTGACCACTTTCTGGGCCATAAAACAAACATCCACAAAGTTAAAAAAAAAAAACAACCTAAAATCATACAAAAGATCTTCTCTCAAAACAATGGAATTAAACTAGAAATCAGTAAAAGAAAAATACCTGGAAAAGCTTCAGATATATTAATTTGCATGAAAACATATCAAAATCTATGGGATGCAGTTTACGTAGTGCTTATAAAGAAATTTACAGAATAAAACCTTATAGAAAAAATAAAGGTCTCAAATCAATGGTTAAGCTTCCAAATTAAGAAATTAAATAAGAAGAGCAAATTAAGCATAAAAAAATCAGAAGGAAAAAAAATCATAAAGAGTAGAAATAAAAAGGGAAGCAGCTAAAAATAAAGAAAATCAATGAAACAAATAGCTGTTCTTTCAAATGATCAAAATCAATCCCTTCTTTCCTGACTATCAAGAATAAAAAGAGAGAAGACATATATGACTAATATTAGAAATGAAAGAGGTATCATCACAAAAGATCCCCTAGACATTAAAGAATAATAATGGAATGTACTCAATGTCAATAAAACAGATAAGTTGTATCAAATGTACAAATTCAGTGAAATACACAAACTGCCAAAGCTCAACAAGAAAAAAATCTGAATAGTTATATATCTATTAAAGAAATAAGATCCTCAATATAAAAGCATTCCAACAAAGCCAGGTACAGATGGATTCACTGTCAAATTCTATCAAACATTTAAGAAAGAAATAATATCCAATTTATATGAAGAATTCCAGAAAGATGAAAAATAAGTGAATATTTCCCAATTTAGTTTCTGAGGCCACACTACCCATATCCTTCTTGATTATAGATGCAAATGTCCTCAATAAAATATTATCAAATTTCACCCAGCAATGGTAAGACATAATGACCAAGTGGGATTTATCCCAGGATTGAATGTCAACTAATTCAGTACTCAAACATCAATGTAATGGTCATCAGCAGACAAAAGGCTAATCATGTGATTATCTCAAAAGATGCAATAAAATCACCAGTTCCAGGCCCCAATGGGCTCACTTCCCATGGGTTACATGGAGGCCCCATGAGAAGCATATAAGAAGGCACTCTTTCCCTCCCAGCCAGGGTAGTGTCAGCAGAAGCCTCGTGGGGACTGAACTTCCACCCCTGTCCAATGGTAACGAAGCACCCCATACCACAAGAGTTGTCAACGGAAACTAAGTGAAGGACTCAGACTTTGCAGGATGTGCCAGTGAAGGCTCATTAAAACAAAAGATTTAAATAAAATCTGGAATTTCACAACATAATGCCCCAAATGTCCAAGACAATAAAAATATCACTCATCATACCAAGAACCAGGGAGATCAAGAACTGAATGTGAAAGGATGATGCAAAGATGCTTATACTGAGAGAAAGCAAATGTTGGAATATCTGATGAGAATTTAAAGCAGCCATCATAAAAAGGCTTCAGCAGCAATTACAAAGACTTGAAACAAATAACTAGAAAGTCTCAACAAGTAAATGGAAGATATGAAGAAGAACCAAAAATAAATTTTGAAGCTTAAATTTACAAAACAAAATACAAACTCAGTGGATAGGCCTAGCAACAGGATGGAGAGGACAGAGGGGGAGAATCCATGAAGTTGAAGATAGATCAACAGAAATTACCCAATCTGAATAACAAAGAGAAAATTGATTGGAAACAAAAATGAATAGAGCTTCAAGATCTGTGAGACCAAAACAAAAATTCCAAAATTCATGTCCTCAGAATAACAGAAAAAGAGGAGGAAGAGGGTCAGACTAAAAATGTATTCTAACATGATTTGAATTTTCCCTAAGTTGGAAAAAGACATAAATCTACGATTCAAAAAGTTGAAAAAACGCTAAACAAACTCAAGAAAAACTCAAAGAAATCCATGCCAAGACACACAATAATCAAACTTCACAAACTAAAGACAAGGAAAATTCTTAACAGCAGTTGAGAGAGAAACAATATTTTACTTATAAGAGAAAAACAATTAAAATAATAACAGATTTCTCAAAAGCAACCAGGGAAGACAGAAGGAATTAAAACAACATTTTTTTAAGCACTGAAAGTAAAGAATTGTCAGCCTGATACTATATCCAGGGTAAGTATACTTTAGAAATGAAGGGGATGTCAAGAAGTTCTTGGGTGAAAGAAACACGAAAACAATTTGTGGATGAAGGAAAAACGAAGAGAATCTGTCATCAACAAATTTACCTTAAAAGGGTAATAAGTTTTTAAACAGAAAGACTGTGATAAAAGAAGAAAACATTGCAATATCAGAAAAGAACAATGGAAAAGAATAAAAGTGTGGGTAAATACAAAAGACTTTCATTCAGCTCTTGAGTTTTCTAAATGAAGTTTGATGGTTGAAACAAAAATATAACATTGTCTCATATAGTTATCAATGTATGCAGAAGAAAAAGACAATTAGAAATTAGAGAGGGTAAAGGGACTTAAAAGAAAATATGGTTTAATTTTTTACTAAAGTTGTATTTATTTTTTCAGTCACATCAGTGTAATAGTTATTACAGCTTTTGTAAGAAGTTTATGTTGAAAGAGAAATGACATATTCTCATAGAGTAAATTTGTAAAGGAAGAATATGTCGACAGCTTTTCTTTTTGTGACATACCAGGAGTTGCAAGGATTGAGGCATATACAATTATTGTTTGAAGGAGACATGGTTTCTATGTTTCACTCAAACTGTTATGATGTCAAACAATAGATAATTATTAATTATGTATGTATAATATTGTACAATACCCAGAGTAACTCCACACACACACAAAATCTATGCAAAGAGATACACTAAAAACTGCAGATAAATCAAAATAGAATTCTAAAAAATGTTCAAGTAATCCATAGAAACTGGAAAAAGAAAACAAATGAAAAATAGAAGAACAGAAAACAAAAGTTAACTGGCAAGTGTAAGCCATAACATATCAATATTAAATGTAAATGATCTAAACACATCAGTAGATACACCAATAGAAAGCTTCACAAATTTCTTTTTAAAATGACTCAATTATGGGGCGCCTGGGTGGCTCAGTCGGTTAAGCGTCCGACTTCGGCTCAGGTCATGATCTCACGGTCCGTGAGTTCGAGCCCCGTGTCGGGCTCTGTGCTGACAGCTCAGAGCCTGGGGCCCGTTTCAGATTCTGTGTCTCTCTCTCTCTTTGCTCTTCCCCTGTTCATGCTCTGTCTCTGTCTCAAAAATAAATAAATGTGAAAAAAAAATTTTTTTAAATGACTCAATTATATGCTATTTAAAAGAAACTCACATCAGGTGGTTCAGTCGGTTAAGTGTCTGACTCTTGGTTTTGGCTGGGTCATGATCTCCTGGTTTGTGAGTTTAAGCTCCACATGGGACTCTATGCTGACAGTGTGGGGCCTGTTTGGGATTCTCTCTCTCTCCCTCTCTCTGTCCCTCCTGTGCTCTCTTTCTCTCTCAAAATGAATAAATAAAAACTTAAAAAAAAGAAGAAACTCACTTCAAATATAATAATATAAATATAAGTAGCTTGAAAGTAAAAGGAGGGGAAAGATAGAACATGCAAATATTAGTCAAAAGAAAGCAGGAGTGGTATAAAATTATCAGATTAAGTAGACTTCAGAAAAAGAAAAACAACCAAGGAGAGAGAGGGAGAAAATAGCAATCTTAAATGCACATACAGAGTTTCAAATAAAAAAAAAAAAACAGAACTAAAAGAAAAATTAGACAAATCCCCAGTTATAGTTAAAACACTTCAAAACCTCTCTTGACAACTGATAGAATATCAATAAGAATATGGAAGAACTTACCACCAAAACCACATGATATAATCCACAAAGTAAAAAGAAAAGAAGAAATAATAAATACCAAAGTAGAAAAAAAAATAGAGAAAAATCAATGAAACTAAAAGCTAAGTCTCTGAGGAAACTGTGAAAATCAATACACCTCTATCCAGACAGATCAAGAAAAAATAAAACACCAATGACCACTATCAGGAATGAGAGAGATAACAATAGCTACATATTCTACAGACATTAAAAGATTAATAAAAGAATAACTTTAAAAAATTTTTTAATGCTTACTTATTTTTGAGACAGAGAGAGACAGAGTGCAAGTGGGGAAGGGGCAGAGAGAGAGGGGGAGACACAGAATCTGAAACAGGCTCCAGGCTCCTAGCTGTCAGCACAGAACCTGACGTGGGGCTTGAACCCACCAACCGTGAGATCATGACCTGAGCCGAAGTCAGACATTTAACCGACTGAGCCACCCAGGCACCCCAATGAAAGAGTAACTTTGAACAAGTTTATGCCAATAAATTTGACAACTTAGATGAAATGGAAAAATTCCTATAAAGACAATCTACTGGGGCATGTGGCTGGCTGTTGGTAGAGCATGTGGCTCTTGATCTTGGGGCTGTGAGTTCAAGCCCTGCACTGGGGGTAGAGATTACTCAAAATAAAAATAAAATGGTTAAAATAGCAAAAGCTATGTATACTTTACACCAGTGGAAAATTTTTTTAAATAAAATAAAGACAATCTACCAAAACTCCCTCAAAAAGAAATAGATAACCTGCATGGCCCTATGACTATTAAAGACATTGAATCTCTTTTTAAAAAACTTACCTTACATGGAACACTCCAGACCCTGATGGCTTCCATACCAAATATTTAAGAAATAATAACAATTCTACACAAACTCTTACAGAAATTGCAGAGGAGATAAAACTTCCCAACTCATTCTATAAGGCCAGTATCACTTTGATAACCAAAACCAAAGGTATTAAAGAAAATGACACACCAACAACCTTATAAATATAGATGTGAAACTGAAAATCTTAGCAAGTTAGATCCAATCATATATAAATAGAGATACTACATCCTAGAAATATAAGGTTAGTTTATTTTTTGAAAACTCATATCAATGTAATTTACTACATTAACAAACTAAAAAAAGAAAAAAAAACATGATTATCTCAAAAGGTAATCATTTGATAAAATCCAACATCTATTCCTAATAAAAGTTCTTAACAATTTGAAATAGAAGGGAACTTCTTCAACCTTATAAATTTAGTATGTGGAAAAGCTACAGCTAACATTATACGTAGTAGCAACTGAAAGCTATCCCTTTACCACTAGGAACAAAAGACCTTTTCTATATAATTCTATATTGGAGGCTCCAGCTAGGGCATTAAGGAAAGAAAAAAAGGCACTGAGATTGGAAAGGAAGAGGCAGAATGATCTTTATATACAGATCATATGATCCTCTATAGAAACTCCCCGGGATGTACAAACCAGACACTAGAACTAATAAGTGTTTCAGAATATAAAATCAATATATAAAAACCAAGTGTATTTTGAGTGGCAACATATAATCACAAATTGAAAATTTAAAACTACCATTAACCATAGCCCTTGTGAAATAAAAACTCAATGAGTAAGTGTGAAGATCTAACTAGCTTTATTAACGGATTCATGAATCCAGCAGCATCCCATCTGGTAATTAGAGTGATGCTCCACTGAAGTAAACAAAAGAAAAGTTTTTAAAGGCTGAAAGAACATTTTAAAAAAGGGACTTGACTCTCAAGGAATATATTGTTTAGTCAAGGTTGCCCTCTTAAGAGGAGAAGAAGGGGTAAATCAGTAAATTTCCTGGTATTGACCAGGAAATTCCAGTTGACTGGTTGCAGGGTACATTACTGGTTGGTTGAAATTGTAGTTATTTAGGTATAAATACTATAATAATAGTAACACATATTTTAGGATATATAATAATATATCTGTTAGGTGGTTGACTTGGCCTAAGTGATGCCACTTCGGGCTTGTGGTTTTCTTTTGTAACACCCCCAAAATATGAAATGCTTACAGGTAGGTTTCACAAGAGATGTGTAAGGACTATGCACTGAAAGTTACAAAATATTGCCGAGAAAAATTAAAGAATATCTAACTAAATGGAGAGACCTACTATATTCATGGACTGGAAACTTCAATATTGTTAAGACATCAGCTCTTTCGAAAGTGATCTACAGATTTATCACAATCTCAACCATAATTCTTTCAGTGTTTTTATGAAGAATTCAATAAGCTGATCCCAACATTCCAATGGACTTGCAAAAGATGTAAAATAGCCACACAAGTTTGAAAAAGCAACATTGGAAGATTTACACTACCTGACTCCAAGACTTACTATAAAGCTACAGTGATCAACACAGTTTAGTACTTGTATAAAAACAGACAAACAGATCAGTGGAACAAAAATACGCTCACACAAACGGACAACTGAATTTTGATAAAGATATAAAGGTAATTCAATGGAGAAAGGATGGTTTTTTTTTTCAACAAATGGTGCTGAAACAACTAGATATTTACATTCAAAAGAAAAAAAAGGACTTTGATCCGCACCTCATATCATGTACAAGAAGTAAATTACAAAGGCCTGAATGTAAAACCTAACATTTGAATACTTCTAGAAAGGAAACATTGGAAAAAATTTTTGTGACACTGGGTTTGGCAAAGCTTTATCAGATACAACACTATGAAGAAAAAATTAACAAGTTAAACTTCATAAAAATTGAAGACATTTGCTCTTTAGAAGCAATGGTTGGAGAATGAAATAAGCCATGGACCCGGAGGAAATATTTACAAGTCATATATCTGATAGAATATGTAAGCCAAGAATATATATAAAGATCTCTCACAACTAAGTAAGAAATCAAACAACCCAATAAAAAACTGGGCAAAAAAATCTGAATAGACACTTCATCACATATGATAGATAGATGAATGGCAAATAAGCATATGAAAGAATGCATTCAAGAAACGTAAATGAAAACTCAGGGAGATACCAGTACATGCACCTATTAGAATGTCTAAAATTAGAGGTTTGACCTTACCTATTTTTTTTTTTTTTGAGAAAGAGAGAAAGAGAGAGAGAGAGAGAGAGAGAGAGAGAGAGAGAGAACACATGTGAGCCAGGGTGGAGCAGAAGGAGAGAGAGAATCTCTCTTTTTTTAGAAAGCCTGACACAGGGCTCCATCTCATGACCCTGAGAGCAACCTGAGCTGAAATCAAGACCTGGACATTCAACCAAGTGAGCCATCCAGGTGCCCGTGACCAATTATTGACGGATAAGCAGAAGAACTGGAACTCTCCATACACTGCTGGTGTGTATGTAAAATATTACAACCACTTTGGAAAGCAGTTTACAAATTGTTTAAAAAGTTAAACATACAACTACCGTTTGATCTTGCTGTTTTATTCCCACATTTTCCAAGAGAAATAAAAGCATATGATCTGTACAGATAAGCGCCTGAAAACAAAATGTTAAAAATATGAGAGTTTAAATTGTAAAGACATGCACAACGTCTTGAAGATAAAGTAAAAGTATATTTACAGAAAGTGGGTGACAGAAAATAAAATCAGAAGATCTCAGAGTCCCAACAAACAACTAGTAAGTTTCAAAAAGAGAGCAGAGAACAGAGAGGAAGGAATGATTAGAATGATTAGGAAAAAAAGTATTTTTCTAGTTCTGAAGGACATATGTCACCATTGATGAAAAACAAACAACACCAGCACCAACCATATCATCATGAAAATTACAGAACATCAGGAATAAGAAAAGATCCTAAAGGCTTTGATAGATGGGAAAGGCTAAAACAGGCCACATAGGAAAAATTGCCTTAAAAATTCTAAGTAAAAATTATTTTTGAACTATCGTTACAGAAACAATAATGGACAGAAAAATAAAGATATTTTCACACACTAACCCTCAATTTTTTCCCTCTAATGTGCCTGTTTTGCTTAGGAAGCTCCACCAAAATGATGGGATACACCAACAAAAGGAAAACTAAAGGGAAGGGAACTTCTTCAACACAATAAAGGCCATCTATGAAAAGCTCACAGCTAACATCACATTCAATGGCAAAAGCCTAAAAGCCTAAAAGCCTTTCCCCTAATACCGGGAATAAGGCAAGGAGGTACCTTTCACTGCTTCTATTCGACAGTCCTAAAAGGTCTAGCTATAGTAATGAGGCAAGAAAAAGAAATTACATCCAAATTGAAAAGGAAGAAGTAAAACTCTCTCTGCAGATGACATGATCATATATGTAGAAAGACCAAAAGATTTTTTTTAAAACTGAATTAATGGGGGCGCCTGGGTGGCTCAGTTGGTTGAACGACTGACTTCAGCTCAGGTCATGATCTTGCAGTTTGTGAGTTCGAGCCCTGCGTAGGGCCCTGTGCTGGTAGCTCGGAGCCTGGAGTCTCCCCCTCTCTCTGCCCCTCCCCTGTTCATGCTCTCTCTCTCTCTCTCTCTCTCTCTCAATAATAAATAAACGTTAAAAATTTTTTTTAAAAACTGAATTAATAAATGAATTCAGTAAAGTTGTAGGATTCGATTTTGAAATTCATATTCAAAAGTCAGAACTGATTTCAACCCTCAAAAATCAGTTCTAGTGGGGTATCTGGATGGCTCAGTCAGTTAAGCATCCAACTCTCGATTTTGGCTCAGGTTATGATCTCACAGTTGTGAGATCAACCCTGCATCATGCTCCACGCTGGGCATGCAGCCTGCCTAAGATTTTCTCTCTCCCTCTGCCCCTCTCCACCCTGTGTACACGCCTGCATGTTCTATGAAAAAAATCAGTTCTATTTCTCTATAGTAGCAGGAAACAATCAAAAAGGAAATTAAGGAAACAATATCATTTATAATAGCATCAGGAAAGAATAAAATGCTCAGAAATAAATTTAACAAAGAAGACAAAGACTTGACCCTGAAAAATATAAAACACTGCTGAAAAAAAATTAAAGGAGATAAAAACAAATGGAAAAACACCCCGTGTCCATTGATTGGAAGAATATTAAGATGACAATGCTATACAGAGTAATCTATAAATTCAATACAATCCCTTAGAAATCCCAATGCTATTTTTTTTTTTGCAGAAATGGTAAAACCAAACCTAAAATTCAGATAAAAAGTCAAGGGAGCCCAAACAGCTAAAATAGTTTTGAAAAGCAAGAACAAAGTTTGAGGACTCATTACTTCTCAATTTCAAAACTACTACAAAGATATAGTAATCAAAATAGTATAGGACTTGTATAAGGATAAACAAGATAGAATAGAATTGAGAATCCAAAAATAAACGCCTACATCTATGGTAAACTGATCTTCAAAAGGATACCAAGCCCATTCAGTGGGGGAAAGAACAATCTCTTCCTCAGATAATACTAGGAATCCACATGCAAAAGAATAAAATTGCATCCTTATCTTACTTACACCATATACAAAACTTTACTCAAAATGAATCAAAGACCTAAATTTAAAAGCTAAAACCATGAAATTCCTAGAAGAAAAGAGGGGCATAGCTATCTTCATGACCTTGAATTTGGCAATGGTTTCCTAAGTACAATACCAAAAATACAGGCAACAAAAAATGTATTCGTTGGACTTTATCAAAATTAAAAATGTTTGTGTATCAAAGGATACTGTCAAGATGAATGAAAAGACGGCCCACAGAATGGGGGAAAATATTTGCAAATATTAGATCTGATAAGGGGTTAATATCCACAATATATAATGAATTCCTACAACTCAACAACAAAACAAAACATTTTTTTAATGGACAAAGGAACTGAATAGACATTTCTTTAAAAAAAAAGATACACAAATGGCCAATAATCACATGAAAATATGCTCAACATCACTCATCACTAGGTAAATGCAAATCAAAACCACAATGAAATACCACACTTCATAATTAGGTTGTCTACAATAAATGCACATACAAATCCACACACAGAAAATAGTAAGTATTGGTGAGAATGTGGAGAAACCAGAATCCTTGTACATTGCAGGTAAAAACACAAAATGGTTCGGTCTAGGTGGAAACAGTTTGGCAGTTCCTCTACAAGTTAAGACATAGAATTACCATATGACCCAGAAATCTCACTCCTAGGTATATACTCTCCAAAACTGAAATAGGGACTCAGATACTTGCACACCAGTATTTATAGCATTGTTCACAATAGTCAAAAAAGTGGAAACAACCCAAGTGTCCATCAACAGATGAATGAATGAATAAATTGTGGCGTAATATAAAAATGGAGTATTATTCGGTCATAGAAAGGAATGAAGTTCTGGCAAAGGCTACAGCATGGATGGACCCTGAAAACATTATGCTGAATGAATTAAGCCAAATACCAAAGGACAAATATTGTGTGATTCCATTTATCTGAAATATCTAGAAAAGGCAAATGTCTAGGGACAGAAAGTAGAGAGGTTACTAGGAGCTGGGGGAGGCAAAAGGGGAAGTTACTACATAAAGGGAACAGAGTTTTAGTCTGAGATGATGAAAAAGATTTGGAAGTAGACAGTGGTAATGGTTGCACATTAGGAATGTAATTAACACCACTCAGTGATACCACTCAAGTGGTGAAAACGGCAAATTTTATGCTTTGTATAGTTATTTTGCGACAATAACAACAAAGGAAAAACTGGAGTCCAGGAAATCAGGTGCTCAAACACCAGGCAATAAAAAGCCTTTGCAGGATGATGACAAAGAGAAGTTTCGGGACAAGAGTAGCAGCAGTGCAGTAAGAAAACAGTCCTCCGGAAGTGGCAGGGTCAGAAGGGAAACAATGGGCCCGATAAGTTATCTCTTGTGGGATTTGTGGAATTGACCTCTTGGGAATCAGCCTGGAGTTTAAGTGTGTTTCATTAGTATTTCTTGCATATTGTTTCTTGCCTACATCAGCTTCAATCAAGATTTTACTTCATGAAATAACTCTATTAACTCATTTCTTTGTGCAACACTATTTCAAAAACCACGAAAGACACAAAGGAAGCACAGTTCTTATGCATATGCAGGTGACACTTATTAAGGCAATCCAATTCGGTAGTAATCATGGGATGTTGAGAAAGGATAAAAATAATCAAAACATCTGGGCTTCGTTAACAGGGCTGACTCCTTTGTTCTTAGTGTTATTAATTCAAAAGGGAAGATGAAGAGTGCTATTTAGAAAGCAATCTGAAATATTTTACACCTGTTACCTGAATCAGAAACTTTCTCAAAGTACTACACTTATTTCGTATTTTATGTTATATTGTGAAAAACACTGAAAATAGAAGCAAAGTCCAAATATAGGCAGAATCACTCTCATTAGAAAGTTGAGTCAAGTAACACTATGCTATGAAATTTTAAGAGTCTATAAACTTACCTGTTTAGGCATATTTTCTGAAAATTTTGCTGATTTTTCTTTTAAAAATGTGACAAGGTCTTTATAAATTTCACCTTTTCTCTCATAATTAATTTCCCCCTCATTGTCTGTTTTGCCCTTTGGGAGAAAAAGTTTGATGCTGTTATTAATGTAATAGCAACTGAGCCTGATCAATACATCACAACCCAAGCCCACATATCGTTTTCCTCTCTAAAGGACCCATGTGGTAGTCTTTATACATAAGAAATATAGGCAAAATCTTTCTCTCTTACAGTTATCCATCCATCCATTCATTCATTCAGCATGCTTTTACTGACTACCTCCTATATGCATGTAGGGCACTCTGCTGGTCAGCAAAGAATCAAAATTTCTTTCCCTCTGTACCTCTCAAATGTAAAAAAGCAATATGACTTCAAGAGCCTCTGGCGAAGTCATAAAAGGCCCCAAGATTAGAATGTCAGCACAGAAAAGCTTGTTTCTATTTGTCACACCCTTGCTCTTGTTCTGTGTGACACGGTTGCTATAGGCTTATATTTTCTAGAATTCTAATCTCTATGTATCAGTCCATCCCTCCACTCTTTGTCTCTGTACCTCTTTCTTTTTGTCTTTCCTTTGATCATTTCCCTTTTTTTCCTACCCTAATAGAAAAAATTTGGTTCTCCCTTAACCAAACGTATACATAAAAAACTGTAGTGTGTTATATATCCATAAACATCATGCATATACATATAACTCTAGTGTGTTCTGCATTTTTCTGTAATTACTGAATAGTTTCATGTTCCTTATCTTTCATTTTTTTAATAGACAGGAATACTTAGATTTCCATATCAAGTAAAGTTGTACGTAGGTCAACAGCCTTTGCTAGAGACCAAGTCTCCTTGCCCCACTCTAGAAAGTCAAAGAAAGTCATTCCTTCTGTTACCTCTTATTGCCTAATTGGAAATTTCACTTAAAGTATCAAGACGAACCAAAAGTACAATCATGTTTAGGCTGTCTCCCTCCTCTGTGCAGACATAAGCTAAGCATCACGCTGAGAAAAAAAGCACGAACAAGGCACATCAGGACAGATGTCTGCCGGGAATCAAGAAAGCGGCACCGAAACGTTGACACCAATCCAAACCAAGAGGTAGCAAATCTCCAAACAGTCCCCTCCGACGGCTGGGTCCCCGTTACAGATTTGGGTTCTCCCTGCAGACTTTGCCTGTGAGGCCCCAAATTACACCGCAAAGGAGAAAGTTGACCTCAGTGAACAGGTAGAAGACTAAACGTTTTTTAATCTAGAGGCTTTGGAAGGCCATCTCTCTGCTTAGTGATGCTCAGGGCTTTGGGATCTGCAACACTGTGTTTTTCCTTTGCCAGCTTAGTTCAGCGTCAGTCAGCAGGAAGTGAAAGGAACACTGACAAGCTGGAGGGAGAAAGGGACATACTCCCTCTTCCTCATCTGCTGTCCCTGTTAGAGTTACCCCAGCAACGGCCCTTCACCGCTGGCAGCAGCAGTCGCTCCCAGTAGGAACAATTAGTTCTAGTTCCCAGGGTTTTCCCCTGTACTCTAGGAACCAGGCTCATTATGACCCCTCAGAAATACCATTATAAACCGACCAGGGTTCCATCTCCAAAGGTCTGGGTCTCAGCTCTGCCAGTTCTGCAAACATCCTCTGCTGAGCTCCCAAGGTACCAACACTAACTGGGCAATGCACTCCTCAGAGGTCTGGATGCCAGTTTCAGGGGGACCACCTGAGCTCAGAGGGGGCCAGCTTCTCCTGGAACTGACCATTCCTCAGAGTTGCGGGTCCCAGTTCTGTGCGGTCCCCCTTCTGAACTCCTAACACACCATTGCCAATGTAAGTGGGGTCCACTCTTCACAGGTCTAAATCTCAGCTCTGGAAGGTCCATCTTCTGAGATCCTAAGCCACCAGCCCAGCCCAGCAGTTGGCCCCTCACCAGACATGTAGGTCCCAGCTTCATGGGGTACTTCCTCCAAGCTCCCACATTTTAGTGCCTCGCTTCCCTTTGCCCTCTCAACTCTTAGGGTAAAAGCTGTAGTTATTGCTTCTGTGTTACTTCCTTGCTCCTTTTCTGCCTCTTCTTTTCCCTAATACTTGTATAATTAATCAGGGAACTGATTAAGGAGGTTTTTGTTGTATAAAGTGGCACAGGCCCCTTTGGAGATCGTTTCATAGGAGACTGACTTAATGATCTGCAATGGGGAACACTGGGCTAATTCTGAGGCCATTCTGGATTTGCCTGGCAAACTCAGCAAGGGGATCTGCTTCAATCCCACAGAGCAGTATCGCATTTTCTGTGGTCATCAGGATTCAATCCTGGACACATGCCTGCGTTTACAGAGACTGAGCTAAGCACCAAAACCAACAGACTTCTTAAAAAATTACTTACACCATTTAAAAATACTCCTTCTGCACTACAAGTAATGCACAGAGTTTCAACATCGTGTGGTTTCACCAGCACGTAACAAATTTCTCCATGAATTTGTCTCCAAGGTGGGGCTCTACATCCATTTGAAAATTCATAATCTGAAACCAATTAATAAGTTTCAATCAATTAAAAGGAGCTCCTAAAAATAAAATATGTTGGCTTTAAAAAAATAAATATGATTAAAGTTTTAAGTTTTCATCTTTTCAAATATTCAATCCTAAGGTCGCTATTGAAGCATTTGGAAATAATTATATTTAACACAAAATGAAACTGAGAATAATATAAACCTGAGGTATAGCTGATAGATTCCAAGACAGTTTGTTCTCCTTTTCCCGAGAAATTTTTCAGCATTTCTATATCGTTCTTAACACTTGTGGGATTTAAACTTATTTCTCTGAAATAAATGGTAAGAAATTCATTTTGACACTTTAAAAGAGAACCTGCAGAAAGCACATGAAAACATTCCATTTTAGCAGGGGGGGGAATATTGTTTTTTATAGTTAAAATTGTGGTTAAATTACACAACAACAAAAATACTGCAGTTAATTTTAGCCCTGTTGTAATCTGACAACACTGTCAAAACATCAGAAAATCAGTGACTCACGTATAATGCAGCATTAAATGTACTCATTTAAATATTCACTTCGTTTCTTAGTGATAACACTATAATACCAGGAAAAAAACTAGAAAAATGAACAAGTTTTTAATCTTACAAACTCTACATGATATTTGCATTATCATTCAATAATTTACCTAACAGCCTGAAGAGACTGAAAATAATAAGGTCGCTTCATGTCCTCAGAATTAGGCGAAACCCCACGGAAGACTTTAGCAATGCTGACTGCAAACTTTTTAGTTTTAGAAATATTCATGCGATAAACTACAATCTTAATCCAATAAAATTTCACACGAAGTCAATGGCAATAACGTCTATATTTTTTGTGTGTTTATGAAAAACCTCCGAAAGCACTTTTTGTAACTAATTTTTAGAGGTTTCTTTTTTTTTTTTTTAAAGACTCACAGTGAAATATGTTTTAGAGAATGGTTCAGGAGGTGCAGATCCAGTTGGCTGAGCAGCCTGGCGATCTTCATCTTAATCTCATTTTCAGAATCTTCACCCTTGGTAACTTTATCAAGAATGTTTACCGTGGATGTGTCTTCTTTCATTGTATTATAATCTAAACCCAGGATTTTTGCTACAGGATCTCTGTTAGCTGACCAAAAAATAAACAAAAATGATCCTCTTGTCTTCTGTTACAAGAAACATAGACTAACAAATCCTTTGAAGCCCACCCAGATGGGTTTCTTTCATTAAGCTTTCTCTGATGGACTCCATTTGAATTGATCTCTACTTCTCAGATTCTACTATAGTAGGAACTCTCTTGCACTCGTTGGGATGTCCTGCCTTGTATTGTAAGATCATTAGTTACGTCACCTCTCTAATAAGACAAAGACCAAGACCTTCTTTTCTTTTTTTTGTTGACTGTGGGGCATTGTCCAGCATGGGCATTCAATTAATATACTCAGAATTGATTTGAAGATAGGGAAATACTGGTCTCCTTAGAAGAATCATCACTAGAACTGTGTGTCTGTGTGTGTGTGTGTGTGTGTGTGTGTGTGTGTGCACGTGTACCAGTGCATTCACAAATGCTTTCTTTCCAAGAGAGTGTGTTTCTCTCAGTCTACAGATCCACCGCCCGTCTTCTCCACCTGTTCAAACTGCTCATATTTTCAATGCCTTTTGATGTTAGAGTTGGAAAAACACTGGCCAGTACTTATGCACATACCAAAGTTACAGTGAAAACCTGAAACACCAATGCACAATCAAGGCTGACACAGGTGTGAAAGTCGAACTTAGAGATGCTGAAAACAGGATTTGGGAAAAGCCAAAGAACCATGTAGTTGCAAACAAGGAAGAAAGTGGCAAAGCCTTATCTGGAAAGGAGGAATTCAAGTAAGATGAAGTATGGATGCGTTTGGACAGGGAGGGGAAAAGGCCTACGGAACTAGTTCAGAAAGCTCGACCTGATTGAAATGAAGAGAGCACAGGGATCACATGAACTCTGCAACAGGAAGGGGACTAGGGCACCAGAAAATAGCAGAAAAGGCTTAGGACCTCTTAGAAAAGACCACATCAGGGGAGAGGCAGGGGAAGGAGATCTAGGAATCATCCACCGATTGAGCATCTCAACTTATCACCAATATGGTGGTCATTTCATAAAGACTCATGAAAAGAAGGTACTAGATGAATTCTGGGGAAAGACACAAACCTGATCCCCAAATTGCTGTGCACCATGGAATTTGGACCCAAAACTAAGGGTTGTATCTAGAACTCCCACGGAAAGGACAAAATGCAGCAAAGATTCATATGTAGCCAAACTAGATATATAGCAGCCAGTCTATGTATTATGTTCATATATTAAGTTGAATTTAATGCTATTAATGACCTTCCTGAATTCAGCTTTACTCTCAAGATTTTGTTCCTCTTCAGCAGAGTAGTTTGATGTATAGATAGCCTAATAAAGAAGAGTAGGCAAGAGATAAAAAGGAGGCTGCTGCCCTGAGGTTCGTATCTTAAAGAATTTTTTTTTTAAAAAAAAAAGATCATCTTCCTACCTCACAGCAGTAGACACAGCAAAGAACGACAAGAGGCAGAACCCAGGCACCTTATGCTTAGGACCTTCCAGTCACACGATTCCAAAGAAGCAAACCATGTATACAGCATCTTTATCTACTGTTAGATATTTGTCTACTCATGAGAAAAATCTGGAGTACAATTATGGCAGGCAATTGATCGCATTCTTTTAGCATGTTAGACGATCAGACAAGGATGAAAATCTTCATCCGTAATGGAGAGGAAAAATATTTCCCACCGAATGAATGTAACTATTCACACAAGGCCGTGCAGCTCACAATGGAGTAGGGCTGAGACCAATGGACAGTGAGATTATTATGAGCCAATTCTGCTAAAAGAAGAGTCTACATTCATTTTAAGGGAAACAAATCATCATCCATCACAGCAGTACTGAGAGTAGAGTGTGGATTCCGGTGCTGGCCCTTCTAATCCGTCTTCTCTCCTGTGTGGACCTCAAAGGCTAGAGTCCTCTGGTCTTTACAGAAGCTAGGAAGCCTGTCTTTAAACCACACATGAAAATTAGAAGAAGGTTTCTAGTGGTAAATAAAGTTATTAAGGCCTTTCATTTTAAAGTAGAAATTTGATATGAGCATTAACATTCAGCCAAGAAAAAATAATGACTTTTTTATGAAGTTGAACACAGGAATTTTTTTTACCTTTTAGGTTACAGAACTTTGTCCAGGAGACTGTAACAAATGATCCCCTCCCCACCACCACCGAGGTTATGTTTCTAAAAGTTCAAATCATAGACTGGAGTATAAATATCACCTTCAACACACGCCTGTGCTTCCTTCAGCTTTGTATCTTTGGCAATAAGTAAAAAACGTGACAGCTGCCCAAAGTTCCTGATTTTAATGTGAGGTACAGAGAGAAACAGCAAAGGCTGTCCATTTTCATCCACTTCTTCTGATTTGACTGTTGTTTCACTACAACACGAAAACAAAAAAGAAAACTTAAGGTTACCTGGATGCTAGTGAAGTTAAGTGGAAGACATTTTGATGAACTATTCCTATGTCTCATTATAAAACACAGAATATAAATGCTGCGTGTTAGAAGCTCATCTCCTTTCCTACTTTGTACACACTCAGACCCTTAAATTCTCAGCCTTATTAGCAACCATAGTGACCAACACAATAGATCCAGGAAGAAAATGGTAAGCAATTTCTTGAATACCTTCATGAACTCATGGTTTTTGTTTTTGTTTTTCTAACAATGTGTCAGATATATTTAAAAAAAAAATCACTGGTTCTACAGGACCATTCATGTTTTGGGGATTTCTAATGTTATACTATTTATAAAATTTACACCACAGTAATTAGTGGTTAGACGTTTTCTTGGCTACTCTGTGTTTCTGAACAAAAAACTATGAAAAAAAGACAAACTAGATCCCATCTGTGGATTGCTTTCCCACTCCAAACCCCCTAATTTGGTTTACTTTTGGATAATAAGCCGTTTTTCTAAATGGACTTTTCCTGATCAGAAATTACTGGGTCTCCTAGATTTGTGTTTCTGTCCATTTTAATTATTTTTTAGGTTGGCATTTAAAAAATATTAAGATATTTTTGTGGCAGTGATATTTCTGTAGATTTCTACCACTTAAAACATTAACTAAACTGCCTAGGTTTTTACTATATATTGATATCCCTGGTAAAGCTGCTTTCATCCTAGGACCTGATCTAACATATTTTAAATTGGAATGCAGATAAACAGATGTGAAATGTTGCCAGTTCATTAGAAAAAGTAAACCTGAAAGACTCAGATTACCTGCCACTACAGCACTATTTCATTAGGAAATAAACAAGAGGACAGAAACTATGGGGAGCAGAACAGTGGCACCCCACAGATGTCTACATCCTAATCCTGAAACCCATAAATGTGTTATCTTACATGGCAAAGGAGAACTTTGCAGATGGGTAAAGTTAAGGATCTTGAGATGGGAAGACTATTCTGGAATACGCAGGAGGGTCAAGTCAGAGAAGCCGATGTGACATGGAAATAGAGGTCAGAGCAACACAGAGCCAGGAGCCAAGGAGCAATGTGGGTGGATTCCAGAAGCTGGAAGAGGCAAGAATGGATCTTCCTTCAGCCCCCAGAAGGAATACAGGCCTGCTGACACCTTGATTTTAACCCTACAGACTCATTTTAGACTTTTCACCTCCAGAACTGTAAGAAATTAAATCTGTGTTGTGTTAGGCCATTAAGTGTGTGATAATTTGTTACAGCAGCAACAGGAGGCTAATACAGGGACTTTCATCAGTCTTGCCCACAACTCTATGTGCAGGAACTTATGTAGTAACTGCACACAGAAAGTGCTTGATAGAGGAGGAATAAATGAATGAAAGATTTCTAGACTGATCGGTGATAGGTGTTGTTTACAAACTGTGCGTTTTCTCTAACATAAACCTTTTGGAATAGTGTCTTTAGGGCTGGATTGATATTTCTTAAAGTTTTGTACAGGGCTGGACACTCGTGCTAAGTGGATGATGACAAGACTAAGTTATAAGCCAAGTGAATGCCAATAATATCAAGCCACTGAACTCAAGAAGGTGAAACTGCTGGTGAGAAACCGGAAGTCAAGGGCACAGGACACATTTTTCCTTGCTCCCACCAGTTGAAACCTGTAACTCAACAGAGCGGTAGGAAGTAAAATGTCAGCTATAGGGAGGATGTAGAAGAGCAGGTTTGTCTCTGGGTTCACAGTTTCTAACACCTGAAGAAAGAGCTCTCAGAAAGAAAAATAATGCACCCACCTCATGACATCAAGAAGAATGTGCTGTAGGGATGCTTGGGTGGCTCAGTTGGTTAAGTATCTGACTTCTGATTTCTGCTCAAGTCATGATCTTGGGGTTCGTGGGATTGAGACCCATGTAGGGCTCTGTGCTGGCAGTGCAGGGCCTGCTTGGGATTCTCTCTCTCTCTCTCCTTTTCTCTCTGTCCCTCCCTCCTCTCATCTCTCAAGATAAATAAACTTAAAAAAAAAGAATGTGCTGTAGGGGCACGTCGGTGGCTCAGTTGGTTAACCATCCGACTTTGGCTCAGGTCATGATCTTGTGGTTCATGAGTTTAAGCCCTGCATTGGACTCTCGGCTGTCAGTACAGACTCCACTTCAGATCCTCTGTCCTTCTCTGGCTCTGCCCCTCCTCCACTTGCACTCTCCCTCTCTCTCAAAAATAAATTTAAAAATCATTTAAAAAAAAAAAAAGACGAGTGTGATATAAATGAAATCCACTGACCTGATCAAAAGACTTTTACACTGGAATTGTAGAAGGGACGTAGAAATACAATAGCTTATACTATAAAGTGAGAGAGCAGGAAAATATCTCATTTACTTCATCCCTAGTGCCTAGTTTAGTGTCTAGGACACAGTAATTACTCAATAAATGAGTCTAAATAGTAGCAAGGGAAATAAGACCATACTTGAGAAACTAGTTAGCAATTCTCAGATAAGAGAAACAAAGAGCTCAATAATAAATGTTATGGGCATTGATCTTATTACCATGACTTAGAAATTTTACCAAAACATAATAATTATTGTCTCATAAAACAGGAGATCATGTAATTGAGCCTTCATGACACTGATAAGATGACTGGAACAAAAAAGCAAAAGGATTAAACAATGCCCATTCCCAAGGAGTACTGGTAAATAAGCAATAAAAAAAGATGCTTGTGGAGATTCATAAAAGAGAAAAGTAAAGTAGGAACAAGGAAGGTACCAATTGTGAGGGAAGCGTACAGGACAGGGGGAAAAGGGCCAGTACTAGGAACCCGACTTCTCACCCACACACAACTCTTACCGGAAGAGAACTGTATCCCAAATCAGACACATCCCTGAGATAGCAGAGAGACATTCACAACTGAAATACCACAAAAAGCTGACATCATTCAAAGATCAGAGTTCTACCAAAGAAGGAGAGAAAAGAACAGGTAATAACATTGTCACTAAGTGGTTTTGAATGCTTCTCGAATCTGGAAGTTTCCCAAGCTATATTCTAATGAGTCAAAGCACCTCAGCTCTGTGAACCACCAACAGATGGTGTTGATCATCGGAGGGTGTCATTTGTCCTTAGCTTCCAGTGGACTTGGGCTTCATGCTGAGGTATTTTAGAGAGATTATTAATCTCATCCTGCCTGATAAGAACAAAGCAATTGAGAATGGTAATACAAGGAGACTTCTGATTTCCATTAAAATGAAAGTGGAGCTCTTTTCTCCAAAACACTGAACACGGAAGGATGATGACAAATGTTATTACAGGATGAAGAGCCGTACGTTGGAAACGATTCTAAAGGAAAAGAATGAGTCATCTAACATGTGGAAAGTGCTGTGCCCATCTACTCAGTAATGATCTGCACAAAAGAAGGTGGTTGATGAAATGTGAAACCTGTGCAGTGTGTGACTAGCAGATCAGTTGCAGCGTCAGATGCCTGTCAGCCTAATTTAGAAGAAGGCTCAGCAA
The DNA here is from genome assembly GCF_018350195.1 of Panthera tigris. Taxonomy (NCBI): domain Eukaryota; kingdom Metazoa; phylum Chordata; class Mammalia; order Carnivora; family Felidae; genus Panthera; species Panthera tigris. Next base: position 25,437,533 of record NC_056666.1, read on the forward strand.
ACTTTTTATTGACGGCTACCAAGAGTGAATTTGGAGATGGGCAACATCAAATAAGAAATGAAGCCACAAGTATAAGTATATTCCCCAAATATCTGCGGAGATCAATGAAAGAGGATAGCTTACTTACTCCAACAGACTTTCCATGCAGATAAAAGTGATGTTTTGGAACAAGAGGCTGAGAAGATGTATATTCCCAAGAAGAGGAGTCTGCCTAAATATTCTAAAATACTCAAGAATACTCCTGTTTGGCAGAAACCCATCCAGAGACTCCAAGCTCCAAGTCTTTATGATGACTTAGGTATTTATATCTACATGGACTTACAGACCTGAATCCCACCTGGAAGGAAAGCAGCTTCCCCCCTTTAAATAAGTGAATAAAAGGTGTCCTAAGGGCCAGCAGTTAAGCAAGAAGAGTGCATGTGAACCAAAGGGCAAAGAATGAGGCAGCTGGGGCTGTTTTAACAATGCATTCTTCTAGCCATTGAAGGCATCTCTGGTTTATAGGACTTGTCTTTGTTGCTAGATATAGCATCACAAGTGGCTATGGGCTGCTGACAGTTCTTTGGTTTGAAGGATGGAGCAAGGGCTCACATCAAGACCTGGATGTGAAAGCATTTGGTATTTTCCGTTACTACCAAAATCTCAGCTGTGTTCTTCACCTTCTTCAGGATAATCAGTACCTACCTGGTTCTCATCAAGCCACGAAGGCATGGTTTCCCTCAGATACAACAAGGGCTACTATCAGACCCTTCTTCTTCCTTCCAACATCAAAGATATTATTAATATGGGTCAGAAACAAGACCAATGAGTAAAAAAAACTGGCCCAAGGAAAAGCTGCCTCGTAAGTCTGACAGGAGAAAGACAGGATACACGTGGTATCAAGATGTCGAAATATCCCGCTTAAGAGGGAACACTGTACATAAAGACTGTATGGAGAGGTGTAACAATGGAAATAGCGCAAGAGAAACTGGACGAGGATAAAGACAGAGAAATAGTGATATGATTGAGATGTGTGTGCTTAGGTGCCCACCTAAGGAGGTCACAGACGTGGCCATGCGTGTACTTGGAACACAGAGTAAGTACAGAGGCAAGATACAAGGATACTCTTGATACTCTTCTGACATCTGCTTTAAGTCCAACTTTGTATGGCAGCACCTGGCTGGCTCAGTTGGTTAAGTGTCTAACTTCGGCTCAGGTCACGATCTCATGGCTTGTGGATTCGAGCCCCACGTCAGGCTCTGTGCCGACAGCTCAGAGGGAATCTCCCTCTCTCTCTTCCCCTCCCCTGCTCACACTCTGTCTCTCTCAAAAATAAGTAATAAATAAGTAAAAAATAAGTAGATAAATAAATCCATGTTTGTACTAAGTAGCCCACATGTTTTTCAACTGTATGGTTTTGCACATGAGTTCATCTTCAAAGGTTAGAAAAAACAGTGTGTGACACTATATTAAACTTAAGTGGGAGCAATAAATAATGACAAACGCTTTGAGAGGAAGTGACCTCTCACACTTAGAAATCAAATACATTTGGGGCACCTGGGTGGCTCAGTTGGTTAAGCAGCTGACTTCGGCTCAGGTCATGATCTCGTGGTTTGTGAGTTCAAGGCCGACATTGGGCTCTGTGCTGACAGCTAAGAGCCTGAAGCCTGTTTCCGATTCTGTGTCCCCCTCTCTCTACCCCTCCCCTACTCACGCTCCGTCTCTGTCTCTCAAAAATGAGTAAATGCTAGAAAAGAATTTTAGAAATCAAACATAATTAAAAAAAAAGACTTCAGGAAATTCAGGAGAAGGTAAAGCATAACAGCAGAACCAAAACACTCCAGAGACACAGTTCAAGAATGGTTTTCAGTTCCAAAAATGAAATTCTGAGTTTATGCTCACAAATAATCCTAAAGGGGAAAAATGAAAAGGGCATCTACAGGAAGCTTCGGCTGGTTAGTGACCTGTTTTTGATAAGGTCAGACTTTAAAAGTTCATGTGCAGGGGCGCCTGGATGGCGCAGTCGGTTAAGCGTCCGACTTCAGCCAGGTCACGATCTCGCGGTCCGTGAGTTCGAGCCCCGCATCAGGCTCTGGGCTGATGGCTCGGAGCCTGGAGCCTGTTTCCGATTCTGTGTCTCCCTCTCTCTCTGCCCCTCCCCCGTTCATGCTCTGTCTCTCTCTGTCCCAAAAATAAATAAAAAACGTTGAAAAAAAAAAATTAAAAAAAAAAAAGTTCATGTGCAAACATGAAGGAGGATCAGAATGCCTAAAGTAGAAAATACACTGAAGCTGACCAAAACGACAAAAACTATTTACATATGTATATATAAATTCATCATGTGTAATTACAGTATAATCACACTTATATAAATACATATACATTTTACTCATGTTCACAAGAGCTAAGTTGACAGCCCCCTGTTTGAGGTGGACGTAGAATTTTTTTGTTAGTCTCAGATTTGGAAGGTTCTCATTTGAAGACAATGCCAATTGTCAAAAAAAACCTCTCCCGTATACTGAAAAAATTTACCACTCTCACTCTGCTACCTCAGGGATTAATATATTTAAACACCAGTAGGGATCTTATTCATATCAGAGGTCACAAAACCAATGCTGTCGGCACCTGTACGGTCATATGAATGAGTCGGAAAGCCCAGACATAAAGCAACAGCAAATGTTGGAGTGTGGTGACCTGGAGAATGCATCCTCTATCAAAATAAATTCAACTTCAAACTTAAAAAATTAGATGGGATGACTGGGTGGCTCAGCCAGTTGAGCATCCCACTCTTGATTTTGGCTCAGGTCATGATCTCACAGTTCATGAGATCAAGCCCCATGTTGGGCTCTACACCGACAGTGTGGCGCCTGCTTGGGATTCTCTCTCTCTGTCCCTCCTCCACTTGTGCACAAGTGCACACACACGCTCTCTCTCGAAATAAATAACTAAACATTAAAAAAATTAAAAAATAAAAATTAGATGACTGGTGTGTTGGCCAAACAAAATAGTCTCAGATTTCACCCGAGCGCCTTCTGCTTGCAATCCCTGGGTCAGCGTATTTCTGAGATTCAGAGATGTTAAATTATTTGCCCCAAGCCTACAACCAATCGATAGAAATATGTACAGTGAAGATATTAAATTCCAGAAGCAATTCACTGGCTTACCTGACAATATAACCTGATTCAAATGCCGAGGGGTCCAAGTCTGTTTTCCATTCGAGTGGTTCTACAAAAACATATTTTGCCTCCTGGGGATATTTGTAGATAAAGCTCTCCACAAACATCATAATTTCTTTCAATATTGCTTCATTGAGAGGAGTAATTTCCAAGGTTCTGGTCCCGTATCCGGCAGCGGTCCACTGCGCCGACCTGGTCAGCGCCACGCCCATAGTATCAGTCAATGCTCAAACCCGAGCTTAGCACACGCACTGCCGAGTAAAAAGAGTTAGACACAGAGGACTGCGGCCACCTTGTCCCTGGAACATTTTCACTTTCAAGCAATCCAACTCACATTCTGCTTCTTAATCTTCAAGGCTGATTTTTAAATCATCAAATTATACTTTTAATGCAATAAAAACAGTGCATTTTCACTGAACCAACTCTATGGAAAACTGACTAGTACTTGGATTTTCCCATACCTGTCTGCCCTGAGGTGAATAACTTTCTCATGTCCCTGGGCCTAAGAGAGAAAGTTCAAGTAACTGGAAACAAGAAAACAGAAAAAGAAATGGGTCCCAGGTCTGCCGGAGCTGGAGGCTAAGTGAGCAATGCTCTTCCGGGCTGGACTGCTCATCATTTGGGACCGTGCCATTAAACTGAACTGTTATTCTTTTTTTTTTTTTAATGTTTTATTTTATTTTTTTGAGAGACAGAGTGCGAGCAGGAGAGGGGCAGAGAGAGAGGGAGACACAGAATCCAAAGCAGGCTCCAGGTTCTGAGTTGTCCGCACAGGGTCTGACACAGGGCTGATCCATGACACGGTGAGATCATGACCTGAGTTGAAGTCGGATGCTCAACCAACTGAGCCACCCAGGCGACCCGTGACTTTCTTTTTAAAAGGTAACATTATGTGTAACATTAAATAAGAGCCAAGTTAGAAAGCAAGTTCTGACCCTAATTGTGAAGATTCAAGGCTTTTTTCCCGGATAATCCATACTTGTTTGCTTTCTCCTAAAAGTGATCATGAAAGCCTTCCTTCCAGAATACTAACATGGTTATAAAGTTAAATATAAAATATAATTAGCTTTCCCCCCCATAATTACTACTAAACCTCAGAAGTGGTTTTAGTAAAAACCAAGAGTCTACAGAAATGACTTGGAGATTCGGGGTTTGTACTGTATTACATCTTGAAATCCAGTAACAGGACATCCAGATCAGTGGCTCTCAGCGAGGCAGTGCTCATAATACAGAAGAATTATAAAAGACACTTCATTATTGAAATGAAAGGGACATCACTGGCGTTTAGTGATGAGGACTGAGAATGTTCCATGTCCTGCAATATGCATGACAGTCCTCAGAAGGAAGAATTACGCTACAATCTCCAGGCATCTAGTAAGTGGAAAACTTCAGGTAAGTAATACCTGCGCTCAGAACCTACTTCCACTTTGCAAATAATCACACTATTTTTTTTCACAGTTTTAACACACACTAAATCCGTCAGGATTGCAACTATCATATAAACCAAAGGAAGGCTGAACATACTTTGTTTTATATGGAATTTACTAATTTTATATGGAAGTGTACCAAAATGCTGGTACACCCTATACAGGCAACACCCTGTATAGGTACACCCTATAGGTACACCCTATACAGGCAACACCTTGCCGGAAGACACTTTAACAAGAGCTAAGAAATGCCAAAAGGGCTTCTTTTCATCATGATAAATTTTTATAGAAAAGTAAGTGTAACATATTTGAAATTTTCAAATTGTTTTTCCTCAATCTGGTAAACCAGGAGCTGTGACAGTGAACAGGTTTCATTTGAGAAGGCTGGTTGGCAGGTGTAAGAAAATCTCCAGGAAGGGGGACTAGGACAATCCAGGAGGCAAATAAAATATTATCAGAGGGGAAAAAGTGGAAGGAAATTCCGAACAAGACAAGACAGGTATAAAAAGAAAAAAAAAAAAAAGAGGTACTTTGCAGGCTTGGCTGAATACATTTTAAAAAGAAAACAGGGTAATGTTTTTCATCAGAAATGTAAGAAATTTCTGATGGCTTAATTTACCAAAAGAACCAAAGCTACAGCATTTATTCCACTAACCCAGAGGTGTTAAAAAATGGTCAGTGTAACTCAGGTAAAAATATAAAATGAACACTTTTTTTCCCTAAAACAAGCTACTCCCCAGTTTCTACCCATTGCCATCCAGGAGTTCTTTTGGCCTAAGAACCACGGTTACAACGAATACATGTCAATACATAGTACATGCCTTTGCATTAAGTTTTTTTTTTTTTTTTTACGTTTAACGGTTAAAAGGAAAAAAGTTTTTGTGCATGTGTTTGCATAGATTGAGAATCACATATTCATCTTCTCTAATTTTACTCATTTTCTCCACTAATCAAATCGATATAATACAATTTGTTTTTCTTTTTTAAGGGTTAGTTGCAAGCTTCTTGTATCATTAATAAAATGAAACACGTCCGTGAATAATGTCTGTAATACTTGAGCAAAAGCAAACCTGAATTCTCAATGAAGCTAAGGTAATTGTAAACATCCGCTCTAGGATCTAGAAATGTGGCTGGTAAGGTCGATTGGGAGTCTGTGCACACACTGGCATTTCTAGAATGATGAAGCTTCAGAAAAATGAAAATTTCAGAGAACTGATATGAACAGGGCCCTGAATCAAAAACTACGTTCAAACCCTGTGTGAAAACACGCGATGATGGCACCGATCAGACCTGTGACAAGCGTTAGAGTTGAAGGCTAAGAAGTTTCTAGGGACGACGGGGTAGTGGAGACAGGAAGGAAGGGGCAGGCAGCGAAGGCTGGATAGCGAGGAGGGAGCAGAGCTGAACGGGCGGAGGGGAAAGGCGAAGAGGGAAAGAGGCAGGGAGGCGGCGGGAGAAACAGAACGGATTACAGAGGAGATGTGGTTCCGACAGGGAGGAGTGGGGGGCTCGGGGGCGAAGGAGCAGAAGGTGGCTGGGCAGGAGCAGGGTGTCCGCAGGGGGGGGGCAGGGGCTAAACGGGGGTGGGAGAGAGAAGGGGAGAGATGGATCTCAGTCCCGAGGGGAGGAAGGGCAGAGGCGAGAGAGACAGAAGCGGCGAGAGAGACAGAAGCGGAGCCCGGAAAAGACCCCCATTTCTCGAACCACGCGGAAGGCGGCAAGGACCCCAGCGCGGAGCGAGCGCGAACTTCGAGACCCCGGCCGCAGGGGCGGCGGCGAGTCTCCGGCGGCCGCCCCGCGCCCACCAGCCGCACTCACCTGCAGCGCTCAGCTCCGCGCCCGCACTGCGCCCGGCGCCGCTCGCCGCGCACCCGCCTGTTGCTAGGACGCCAGTGAAACGCCCGGCGCCCGCGCAGAGCGTCGCCGCCCCGCGGAGGAAAGCTCTGAGCCCGCCCTCCGCGCCGCAGCTGCCTGCCGTGCGATCGCGCCCGGAGCCCGCCCAGACCACAGCCGCGTGCTCCCGGCGGCCCCGCGCCCCCGCCGCCCCGCCGCCGGCCCTGGTGGCGCCCGGCTTCGCGGGGTTTCGCTAACGCCTGCAGCCGCCGCGTCCCCTCCCTGGGAATAGTGTTACTCGACCTCCTTCTGCCAGGAGGACTCTCCCTGAATCACTCCACCAGGTGGGAAACGTTTACCTTAAAGAAGGCCACAGCAGTTAGGGGTTTGAGCAGCAAATCAATATGACCGGCAGCAAAGAGAAAATGTTCGTTAGAAACCCCGTTTTTGGGGTCTCCATAGGCTTCTGGACAGATGTTCCGTAATATTCCATAAGGTATTTATTCTATGCACCTTAAATCTCCGTGGAGTTCGCAAAATAGCGCAGAGCCTCTCAGGATATTTGAGGCCTGAGTGTGCTTCCCAAAAAGCAAATGTGGGGGAATAAGCTAATACGCACTAGAAAAGCAGAAAGTGCTCTTCAGTAGTTTAATTCCGAGAATTGGAATGAAATGAAAGCGTTCCCGTCTCTTTGTAAATGTCTTTTACCTTTTACCAAGATGGCCTTAACCCCACCTGTAGATACTTCTACCAACAAGAGTCCCAAGCTCTGAAAAACCAGCAGGGGCTGAAGGAGTAGATAAAAGAAAATATTGGGGGGAAAATAATAAAAGAGATAAAAAACAGTATACTGTCTTTGGGGGACGAGTGTTTAGGGACTGATACTGGATAATTTAGGGTGGCGGAGTATTTAGGAACTAGAACTGGATTCTTTCCCTAAAGTCAAAAGGGCAGATATGTGATGATGTTAGGATATTACACGTCAGGAGATTATATTGTCCTGGCTTAGAAGCGGAGCCTTTCTGCAGATACACTGAGAAATGAGATAGAATAGGCCTTTGTTTGGGGTTCTTTTCTTCCTTTTTTGAGAGTATAAAAAAAGTTGTTTGAAGTGGAATCGTTTTTGCCTAAAGTAGCCTTTACCTCCAGAAAAGCCTATGTTTGCAGTGGGTCAAAACGGAAGGTTATATGTTAATTAGGTATATAATCTTAAGGAAGCCCTTTGAAAAATGAACAGAGTGCACTCTGAGACAACCTCAGCATCATACCTATAGAGTGATGCAGGTCACAAATCGGTGAGGATCAGAATCCACCCTTTAGAGGGGTGCTCGAACAGTCCTGGAGCAGGGAAATTTCCTTGGATACTTTATGTTATTCGCATATTTTAATCAACTGTTTAATGTGAGACAGCATTAGTGAGCCCCACATAGAAACTGGCCAGAAATCTACAAATTCGGGACGCTTGACCGCGGTTTGCAAAGTGGGAAAAGCCAGTGCCCGCCGAGATCTGAGCAGCTGTGTCCTCATTTGCCAAATTCATGGCAGATGTCAGACTCTGCCATGGCTTAATCTGATGGCAAAATTTGAATTTATTAACCCTGACGTAATCTAAGAAAAAAAAAAGGCATGTAATAATATGCAAATTTGTAGAATTCCCAGCTAGCTGCTTCTAATTTTTCCTTGCCATGTTGGGGTACTAACTTGGCAGACCTTCTGCTCTCAGCTTAAATGACTGCTTCTCAGAGTGTGGACCACCCAGACTGAAGAAGCCTCTCAGTAGGATTTGTCCGGACTAGCCTGTCTTATTGCCTGTTTGCTACTTCAATAGTAGGCTCCATGAAATAGGGGTCTTTCTGGCTCCTTCAAATCTGTGTCATAAGATCTAGAAGAGTGACTGACACATGGGAAGAGTAAAATTGGTGAGTCACCTAGTCAAAGGTGCCTTGCTACCTGGCATTCTTTGTTGAGCCGGGCACCAGAAGGGTGGAGCTCTCATTTCCTTGGACACAGGTGACAGAACCAGTTGGGTGATTCTAAGTGGCTGTGTTTGGGAAAGAGCCTTGCACACTGAGAGCGCACGCAGGAGTTTGCTGTAGCAGAGGCCCTTCCCAGCACTGCCGTCAGCTAGAGCACAGACATGTGACCCAGTTCTGTCCAATGGAACTTTACAGAAAGTCTGCTAAGGACTTCTGGGAAAGACTTGAGAGTTGCGGGGGCCCTCCGCCACAACTTCCTGTCGGCTCAACATGCCCTCTGTGAAACCAGCCGCCTGGCTCAGGCCAGCTCAGATCCTGGTGCATTGTAGAGTTCAGGCCCAGATTCTGTGTACTGCCATAACAAGGTCCACAGATTGGGTGGCTTCAAATACAGAAGTTTATTGTCTCACAGTTTTGGAGGCTAGAAATGTAAAATCAAGGATTGGTTTCTTCTGAGGGCTGTGAAGGAAGGATTTATTCCAGGCTTTTCTCCTTGGTGTATCGATGGCCATCTTCATGTCCACATGACATTCTCCTTGTACACCTGTGCAAGTGTTGTTTTTTTCTAAGGATACTAGTCATATTGGATTAGGATCCACTCCAATTAACTCATTCTAACCTGATTAGCTCTGTAAAGATCCTGTCTTCTTTAAGGAGATATTCAGATTTCAACATATGAATTTTAGGGAGGATGCGATTCAACACACAACATTATGTAAACAAAAAAGTCTGCGGGTCTCGGGGGCCCATTCACCTGTGTTAGAGTGGGGCTAACTAGTGCAAAGCAGCCAAGAGAAGCATTTACAGGCCACAGCCAGGAGAAGGTGATAGGCCAGGTTGGTCTGAGTGTCTAATACCTCAATCAGAAAAGGACCGAAACACATGGAACCTGGTAAGGCTTGTAGGAAAGTACAGTGGCTTTCATTGAACAGTGATGGGGTTAAGTCTCATTAAGGAAAAAGATTGCCTCTCACTGGAAATTTTCAGGATATTTCAACAGAAATTCTGACGATAGAAAAATGCATGAAGACTGATGAAGTTCTAAGGACCAAGTTTGCCAGATCCTACCTTCCCTTATACATAAAGACCAACAATCAAAGCTGCCTTCCTGTGCACAAAGATATTTCTCAGCGATACACTACTGACCAAGGCCCATGGTCTGGAAATGAAATGGCTCCTTCTCCTTAGATTCTAACCTCCTAGACCTTCATTTATTCCATAAATGATTTTTTTTTTTTTTTTTTTGGATACCAACACGTGCCAGACACTCTGTTGACAAAACTAAGTTATCTAATTTGGGTACTGGCAAAAACAAACAAAAACAAAGGGGTCCATTAAACTCTATGCAAAATCTCTGGCAGAGAAGGAAGGCCAATAACATGGAGTGCACAGTAAGCAGAAAGTAGGGAGAAGAGGATGGGCAGGATTCCATAAAGTAGGGGTTTAAGCCATGATAAAGAATCAGATTTTATTCCAAGAGCAAGTGAAAGTTTTTGGAGGATTTTAAGCAGGGTGTGACATGATCTGATTTGTGTTGTTAGCCATTCTGACTGTGTTGGGCAAGTAGGCTATTAAGGTACAAGAGGTGAAGCAGAGAGACTATTAATAAGCCATGTTGGGTCAAGTTCCCCCAGGAAATAGACTCCAAGATGGAGAAATGCATGTGAGAAGTTTACTTAGGAATATCCCCTGGAAATGAAGGCAGTGGGATTGGATGAGGGAAGCTGAATTGCCGTCTGGTCATGACTGCTGCATGAAGAGCTCTAGAACCGGGATGGCCCTGCAGTTTTTGCATATTGAGGCAAGAGGGCTGGGCCTGTGTATTCCCCTCACCCTTCAGTAGAACGTTTGCTGATCTAGACGGCTTACCTGGTGGGGTGATCCTGGCCCTCTGCTAAGGGATCTGAACCGCTGGCATCAGCCCTTCTCAAACAGTGGCTATTTTATTTGTGCCTTTACCATCAAAATTGGGCAAGTATCAAGTAGTTTCAGATGGACCACCCAAGTTCCAAACAGATCCTTCTCTTACCTGACAGCAACACCACCTCTGGGTCAGTTTCTCTGTCTAGGATCATGACTCCTTTACTTGCCTGTTGGCCTCTTGCACAAAGAGCCCAAAGTCATAAAGTTACCAAAGGTGAAAGTTTAATGTCCCTTGCTGGAACTTTTCCCCTCTAGGAACCAGGACTTCTAAGTGTACAGAGCCCATATTTGCAGTGAGAGGAAGTACAAATTCCCCAAGTGATGGGTAAGCAAGACCACTTCTACCTCCACCTCTTAGTTCTAGAATCTATGTATTTGACCTTTACGGGTCACAGCCCCATATAATGGCTATTGATTTAGGGTATACACTGCAGTATGGAGGGTGGTACCCCATCCTTACAGGGTATTATCTCCAAGCTGGCACTACAACTGTGCCTTCAAAAGACCACTTAATTGCTGTGTTATGATAGTAGTCCAAAGCCACTTTGGAGATTATATGTGCCCCTTCACTGAAGTGTTGAGACTACATGACCGTCTCTAAAAAGAGAAATATAGCAGAAGGGGCAGGGATGGAGGCTATGTGTGGACCCAGCAAAATGAGCTCCCTCTTGCTTATGCTGAGTGTGCAGTCTAATAGCAGGGGCTGACACTAAACTTCTAATATGGCACATTTCGGGAGACTAACCAGGCCTGGGGCGCAGGTCAGTTACATTGGGTTGCTCCCATTTTGGAGGTGGCAAAAAGATTCCTCCTTACTAGGACCGATGCGTATTCCAAATAGAGATTTGTCTTTCCTGTACGGAATGCCTCTGCCAGAACCACCATCAAAATGCCTCATTCAGGGGAGCCTAGGTGGCTCAGTTGGTTAGGCATCCTACTCTTGATTTGGGCTCAGGTCATGATCTCATGGTTTGGTGAGATCGAGCCCCCACACAGGCTCTGCACTGATAGCGCAGAGCCTGCTTGGGATTCTCTCTGTCTCTCTCTGCCCCTTCCCCGCTTGTGCGTGCTTTCTCCCTCTCTTTCAAAAAAAGAGAACTTTTTTTAAACATTTTTTTTAAAAATGCCTCATTTATCAATGTGGTATCCACACAACATTGCCTCAGAACAAGAGACTCATTTTAGAGCAACAGAGATGCAATGATAAGTTTCTCACTATGAGAGCCACTGATCGTAATGTGAACTGCATCACCCAAAGGCAGCCACGCTGGTAGGGTAGTGGAATGACTTGTTGACATTCCAGCTAAGGTGCCAGTATGGAACAGCACCTTGTGGGGTTAGGTCTCCATCCTCCAAGATGTGATTTATGGACTGAGTTAACGCGTAGTGCTATTTTCTGTAGTAGCTGGAAATCATGGCTGTACAGACCAAGGAGTGACTCTTATCATAATCATCAATGACCCACTTGTGGAATTTGGGCTTCCCATTCTCATGGCCTTGGGGTCTGCCAGTTAAAAGCCCTAGTTCTCATGGGGGAGTTGCTTCCATCAGGGAATACGATACAGGTTCCATTGAACTTGAAGCTGTGACTACCACCTGACTGCTTTGGGGTCCTCATGCCAGTGAACTGACAGAACGGAAACAGAAAACAGGGACTTATTACACTAGTTGGGTCATTGACCATGATTACTTTGAGGGCCAGGATATACCATCAGGAAGGAGGATGTTTACAACCCAGAGACCAAGGGGCTCAACTCTTAGTACTTGGGCAGTTCTTAGTACCTCCATGCCTTGCAGTAACTATGAATTGGAAATCACAGAGACCGCAGCCAGATAAGACAGCAAAGGGCTCCAACCCCTCAGAAATAGAGGTCTGGGTCATGCCACCAGACAAGCATCTCAGACCAGCCAAAGTAACAGCCATAGGACATTTGAAATGCATGGTCAGCTTTCTGTTTCTACCTTGTCTTTGCTATTTCCTACCTGTAGTCTCTAGCCCTTTAGGTGAGAAAGAACAGAGCAAGGAGATGAGGGAAAAGGCCAAGGAACCTTCAAAATTGTCTCCCTGTCATAAGCCAGCTTTGCATTCTCTGCATGAAGTCTAAACTGACTCTTTCTCTAGTAAGAGTATCTCTTGGCTCTTCAAAAACCCTGCGCTGTTGGTGCCCTTCCTAGGGCTCCATCCCAGAGCTAGTGTCTCCATTCCCTTTGGGAATCTAGCATTTCGTACATCTGTCTACTGAGGTCTTATAGCTGCCGTCCCACCTCCACCAACCTCCACCAGACCATGTCTCCCACAGCACTCCCATTATTCCCCCAACGCACTCTGCAAGTGCAGGCCAATCCCATCACAAAAGAAGCTTTCCTCTACGCTGCTGCCGAAGCCACTGTACCCATCCTGTCTGTCACTCCCAGGCTACTCCACTGTGTCCTCCCCACTCCCAGCTGCACAGGGCAAAGGACACATATTTGGGTATCTAAGTGGTCTCCTTAAAGTCCTTTTTCTTCCGCCTCTGAATTTGGGTTGGGAGCAGATGAGTAGAGAAGAGAGAGCTAACACGGCTTTCTCCGAGAAGCTCCTCCCTGGGAAATCCACTCATTTCCCTTCTATAACTTCAGTGTGGGTGGGTCAGATAATTGACTTTCCAGTTATAGCCCTTTACCATTTTACATCTTGGCCTGGTTCCTCACCCTGGAATAAATTGTCTATTGTATCTTGATCCCAATGTCTTGAATTAGTGAAACAGTTTTACCATAGTATTTATTAGGTAGATGTACAAATTTTGGATGGTTACACAGCAAATCATAACATACATTGCCTTACAAAGTGAGAATTATTCATTTTTTGTTTACACAACTCTTTCTTTTTTGATGTATTACAATGAACCTGTGTTCCCATAGTAAAAAATCAGACTAGTATCAGAAACAGTAAACACAGGACATATAAATAAATTTAAATTATATATACATATTAATTAATATCCATTATTTGCCATATGTCCAATAACAAAGTATGATAAATTATTTCATATATATTGAACAAAATGACTTTGATTCCAAAGTAAAATTACAGGATTGCCTTAAGCATTTTGAGGCAACTTTATGGAGAAATGATGTTTTTGCTGATCTTTATCTTGTATTTACGGGTGATGAAGTTGATTGACTTTTTGACTAGGAAATTTGAGTGAGAAAATAATTAAAGTGACTGGAATCTCATGACTCCAGTGAAGCATGTTATAAGCTTCATACTATCGAAAAGAAAAAGAAGAAATAAACCTAGAGAGGCGCATTCTCTTCTCAGTTCAATCAACACCTATCAACATGATAAAAATGGTCTATAGGGTTAATGAAGCTTAGGTGCCACGTCACTAGACTTCCAGTCAAATGTATGCATTATGCACATCCCCAGAGTGCACTAAGATGTAGGGGGGACCGAGGAAGGGAAGGAAAATGAAATAGGTGAAACATGGCAACAGAATACAGATAATGGAAAGCAGAAGAGTTGGAATGGCTTGGGAGAGGGTGGAAAGCGGAAATCTAATAGTCTAAAGGGGTCAAAGCCAATAAAAATGAAACATGTGCACATAACAGACCCTGGAAAGAGTCAGAACTAGGTAGCATCTCTGAAGTGGCAGAGTGGACTAAAAACAGGAAGGCAGCTTGAAAGCCTCATTGGGGTAGCTGGACCCCAGCATCCTTTTCCTCAACAGAAAAGATTTATAAGTCGGGGCACCAGGAACAGCTGAGAGCCAGGAAAACATGGGTACACTGAACGCTAAGAATCTCCTTAGCCTCTTCTCCTGGCCACCTTCCTCACAGTGGCAACCTGACTTGTATCCTCACGCCAAAGAGCTGAGACTGACCAGCCTGAAAGAAAAGATCTGTAGGTGCTGACATTTAAGAGTCCTTTCAAGCAGGTACACAGGTATCGAAGTAGGGGAAGTATGTAGGCAGCATGGTGCAGGAGTGATGGTAACAGACTCATCCTCTTTCTCCAGAGTAAAAAGAAAATTGGCTCTACAAAAGAAAAATCAAGAAATAGCAGTTTAGGCATTTCATTTAGAAAGGTAGAAATGTTGATCAATACCAAAGACAAGTAAAAGTTGTCCTCTCTGTGATTTTTAAGCAAAACACAGCTGGGAGCTATTCAGCTTCTCAAGAACAACCAGAGCCGTCCACTTTGTAGAAGGCTGGTTCCCCATCATCCAGTCTTGGCTAATAATCACACAGACTTAAATAGATCCAGTGCTGATGGACACGGACCATTAGAGGAGGTAAAGCCTCTGTGACAATTAGCTATTGCTGCAATAATGCTGTATAACAAATGACCCCCCAGATCAGTATACGTGTATTTATACTCACATGGATCTGTAGGCCCCTTGCAGTTTCCATGCAGTTTGGCTGGTCCAGGTCAGGCCTAAGTGGCTCTGCTTCGGACTGTGTGCTTCTAGGCTTGGTGTCAGCCTGTGAATCTGCCCCTAAGCCTGGGAGCATCTGCTACCTGTTGCATGTCCTTATCACAGCGAATCACTGCCACGGACATTCCAAGTCTCTGACTGCATCGTATCAAACTGATATCCTATTGACCAAACCAAGTCATGTGGCCAAGCTAGGGACCCATAACTGATTTTCTGCCCAGCCTGAAGCCATGGCAAGGTTTGGGTATATGACACTGCTACAGCAGAATGAAGGCATCATTGGAACTAATAATGCGATCTATCAGAACACTGTTCTTCACTCATCATTCATCATCTATCAGATGTATTGTAGTTTTTGGTCTTCATTCCCGTTACATTATCATGGTGGTTCAGTTACCTTATCCTATTCTCATTCCTCTGGCAAGAATATCTAGGATGCATGGCCAGAATTAATGCTTACATGTTCTGATTTGCTCCTTTATCTTTATGTAGTTATTCTAAGCCCTTTTTTATGCTTTTATTAATTGTTTTCTTCAAAATCTTTCCCTTTTATTCTAAGCTCTCTCTTTTATATAAATAGTACAGAATACTATAAAAGATGTTTAATCCCATTTTATGTGAAGTAGCCCTTGGTCCCTTTTCTGAGTTTTTAAAAGGCAGAAACTCAGCAAAGTACACTGGAATGTAGGGGAAGTTATTTGATATAGAAAGTGTGTAGTCTAGCCAAGAAGTGATTACTCCAGAAATCCTCATGGAGAATAAAGGATTTAATGTGCGACTTGATATTTTGGAAAAACAAACTGAGGATTAATAATATCCGGGTGATGTCTCCCAAAAACACCAAAGGAAACAGTGAAGACGTCTTAAAAGAATGGCTTCCAGATGCCTAGTAAATCATGTGTCCCTAACAAATGAGAACATGACTGAGGGAGGATATTACTTATTTTGAGAAGACCTGCATTCTTTGGGTAACTGGTAGTAGTTTGCACTTGAACGTTGTAATATTACCAAAGAGATAAAAGCCAAGAGTATTATCCTTTTCAAATAATGAAATAATGGATAAATTATTTACAGCGAACGTCAGATTTACCACTCAGTGTGATCTGTTTGTAAGAAAATAAATAAATCGGGGTTTTACAATGAGGTGATTTGTCTGTTTCACTGATTGGAATATATCTCAAGAATCTTGTGAAGTGGGAGAGGATGATTGAAAAGAGGGAAGGAAGGAGGATAAGGAAACCAAAATGATGCTTTTCAGATAGGAACATTTTCAGACACATAAATTAGAAAGACTCTGGAATCTGGGAGTTGATTTCTTCCAAACCATCTACACCCACATACTCTTTGGAAAGAGTTCATGTGCTCCCAGTGTGGAAACCACTGACTTAATTCATAGATAGAGCTCCCCATATTCCTGTGCCCTTTGAGGTCTTAAGTCATTTCCTCTGATGCAATCCAGCATGGATTTGCATCAATCAAAATGTGCCAGTACCTATTAGCTTTCAGAGTTGGGGTCATGAAGAGCTTTGGTTTAGTAAGGTCACAGGCTTTGGTTTTCCATATTGAAATCTTTTGACTTTCTCTGTGTTTAATTTTCTCATCCCTATGATATTACCTGGCAAGTGTTTGTGTTTGAGCAATTCTTCTCTGCATCTTGTCACTGAATTGAAAACAACAGAAACAGCAATAGCAGCAGGAAAAAGCCCAATGTCTAGGGATCACAAACAGATTGTAATCGGATATTATAAAACAGATTAGAATGTGTGCATTCTGTCTGAGGGGGATATTGCACTTAATCAATTAAATTTCCTATAGAGGATATTAAGCACAAATGGACCATTTCACAATTTCCATGGATACTAAGTGCTTGAAGTGAGGGGGGGGGGTGGTGGAGAGGGGAAGGGGGAAGGAAGTCTAAATGAGCAAAATTAATCTTCTGTTTCCTTCCTAACTGGCAAATCAGTTGAAAGTAAGAGGCAGAAGCATAGATTAATAAACCATATGCAATATATTGCCAGTTGTCATTTGAAGGAACTATTTTTTCTTCTGTCATATTGATTGCCTAAGTGTTATAATAACATCGCAAGAGCACTTTGGGATTAGGAAAGCCCCGATAATTTCCCCCCTCCTTTGCAAAAGTGTCTACTTGTTAGCTTCTGTAAACTTACTCTGTCCTGGTTAAGATTAGGTTCTGGTGTGAGAAACAAAGAAAAAACAGTGGTTTACGGAAGACAAATTTATTACAGTGAGTCTGGGGTGAGCTGTTAGGGCCTCAGCAGTAGCGCTCCTCTGCAAGGTGCTGAGGGACCAGGCTCCTTCACTGTGCAGGGCCGCTGTGTCCAAGACCTGCCCCATCTGCAGCCATCATGACTGCATTCCAGCCAATGGGAAGGAGGAAAGCACGAAGACTAGGGGCAAAAGTCACACGCTGGCTTGCTCTTAGGGAAATCGTCACATGGCATTTCTGCTTCTGTCTCCTAGGCCAAAGTTAATCATATGGAACATTTTGCCTTTTACATTTTGAAGCTAGCTTAATAGGTACGTAGAAATTTAAATTTGTTACATTTTCTTAAGATTTGACACTTTTATCATTATAAAATGACCCTGTTTTTCTCTAGTAATCATTTTTGTCTGGAAGTGTATTTCATCTGATTTAAAGAGAGGTATGCCAGCTTTCTATTTGGTGTTTTTCTGGTATATCTTTTCCAGTATTACACTGTCAATATTTCTGGAAGCTTATATTCTAGATATGCTCATCGTAACAGAATATAGCTGACTTTTTTAAAAAACACAGTCTGCCATCTTTTTCTTGATGAAGGTATTTATGTGATTATGCGTCATTTTATTTAGTGCGTTTATTTGTCCCATCTTTTCTAGGATTCTTTTTCTCTGTTGCCTTCCATTTGGATTATTTTTTTCTAACCTGATTTTATCCCCTACTATTTGAAGTCATGTACTCTGATATTACTCTTTTTGTGTTGACCCCCCCCCCCAATTTCATAATTAACTTATCTAAGTCTCAAGTTAATACCTTTACCTGCCTCCTAAACATTACCCTCATCCCTATCAGAATTGTATTCCTCTCTGGCATAATATGCTGTTGTAGTCATATGTTTAATTTTTTTAACTCCTTAAAACATTAATATTGCTGTTTTATACAGTGATCATTTTATATTTTTTATATTTATCCATGTTTACCAATTTTTTTATTCTTCATTTCTTTTTAAAATAGAAGTATTAAGGTATGATTGACATACAATAAACTGTACATATTAAAAGTGTACAATTTGATCAGTTTCAGCATATGGGGAACAGTCGTTGTAATCAAGAGAATGAACATATCATCACCTCCAAAAGATTTCTTGTGCCCCCTTAATCCTTCACACCTCCCACTTCATTATACTGGTGGTTGTAGTGTGACAGGCAGGAGCATAAATGCAAATCCTGTTACTCTATTGTGGCTATTAGTAAACATCTCTGTTCATTTCTGTTTGTATCCAGACGGATACATATATATATACACATATATGTACAGATATATATACACATGTATACACAAATATATGTACAGATATGTGTATATAAATGTATATATAAAATTTATTTTTTAATGTTTGTTTATTTTGAGAGAGAGAACGCGAGCAGGGGACGGGCAGAGAGAGAGGGAGACACAGAATATGAAGCAGGCTTCAGGCTCTGAGCTGTTAGCACAGAGCCTGACGTGGGGCTCAAACCCATGAGCTGTGAGATCATGACCTGAGCCAAAGTCGGATGCTCAACCGACAAAGCCACCCAGGTGCCCCTATATTTTTTTTAGAATAGAGCTCTAGGTTCAAAGTGAGTTTTGTTCAAAATGAATATATCATTCTACAGTCTCCTGGCTTCCTTTGTTGCCATCGGGAAATCAGCTGTCAGTTTGTTACCCCTTTGAAGGTAATATGTCTCCTTTAAATATTCTTCTCTTTGTCTTCTGTGCTCTACAGTTTCACTGTAATTTGTCTGGTTGTGGGTTATCTTTATATTTATCCTGCCTGATTCACACTGTGTTCTTGAATCTGACAGAAGATACTTTTAAATAGTTCTGGAAAATTCTAAGCCATGTTCTTTTCACATATTATCTATTACCTCTGCCTCCTTTCTCTTTTCCTTCTGTAACTCCAATTAGACACATTTCCACTCTATCACCATTTTTCTTAACCTACTTTTCCCACATATTTCTGTGTAACACATTGGATAATATCTTCATGCCTAAGTGTCTTTATCACTACTCTCTTCAGCTGTGTCTAATTTACTGTGAAGCCTAGCCACTGAGATTTTTTTTTTTCATTTCAGTTATGATTTTCAGTTCCAGGTGCTCCATTTGGTTCTTAAATTTCATTGTTTACTCCGTATAGCTGTACAGATTTTCAAACTTTTCTCTATACATGCTGAACATAATTTTATGATATGTGTCAGATTATAACAATATATATCAAGTCTTTTTTCCCCCCTGATATCTCTCTCTATTCTTGCTGCTTCTCACTCATGGTATGTTGTTTCTCTCTGTATGTTGAATGATTTTTGGTTGTGAGTTGCTTGCTTATCTTGGAAATTTATTTTTCAAGGAATTCTTGGAGAACTGGGAGAGAAAAGTTCTCTCCAGTCCTGCAGAGAGGATTGGAATTTGCTTCTGCCAAATACCTTTGGTACTACTGTAAACTACCAATGTCATTTTACACATTTGGTATGTAATTTTTCATTTAAAAATATATCATGTGGGGCACCTGAGTGGCTCAGTTGGATGAGGATCCAGCTCTTGATTTCAGCTCAGGTCATGATCTCATGGTTCATGGGATGGAGCCCTGCATCAGGCTCTGTACTGACAGTCTGGAACCTGCTTGGGATTCTCTCTCTCTCTCTCTCTCTCTCTCTCTCTCTCTCTTTCTGTCCCTCCCTTGCACATGTGCTCACTCTCTCTCTCTGTCTTTCTCTCTCTGCTTTCTCAAAATAAGTGAACATTTAAAATAAATAAATAAAAATATATCATTAAATGCCTGTTATCCCAGGTAAATTCATATACTGATTATTTTTAATGCTGCCTAGCATTCAGTAATAAGGATATATTGTAATTTATTTTTGTTTTTAGTCAAAGTATAGTTGACATGCAATATTATATTAGTTTAAATGTACAGCATATCAATTCAACAATCTATACATTACAAAATACCATGATAGGTAAGTGTAGTTATCATTTGTCACCACACAATGCTATTACAATATTATTGACTATATCCCCTATACTGTACTTTTCATCCCTGTCACCTACTTCTTTTATAACTGGAAGCTTGTAGTAATTATTCCCACCTATTTTGCATATCACTCCACATCCCTACCCTCTGGCAACCAACAGCTTTCTATATTTATGAGTCTTTATACTTTTGTTTTATTTTGGTTTTGATTATTTTATTTTGTAGATCCCACATTAAGTGAAATCATATAGTATTTATCTTTGTCTAACTTATTTCGTTTAACATAATACCTTCTAGGTCTATCCATATTGTCACAAATGGCGAGATTTCATTCTTTTTTAATGGCTTAGTAATATTCCAGTGTGTGTGTGTGTGTGTGTGTGTATGTGTATGCCATATCTTCTTTATCCATTCATTTATCAGCAGATACTTCAGTTGCTTCCATATTTTGACTATTGTAAGTAGTGCTGCAATGAACATGCTTATAGCTTTTCAAAATAGGGTTTTCATTGTCTTTGGGTAAATACCCAGAAGTGGAAACACTGGATCATATGGTATTTCTATTTTTAATTTTTTGAGGAATCTTCATATTGTTTTTCATAGCCACTGCACCAATTTACATTCCCCCCACCCCCAACAGTGTACAAGGGCTCACTTTTCTCCACATCCTTGCCAACAATTTTTATTTCTTGTGTTTTTGGTTCTAGTGATTTTTGCAGGTGTAAGGTGGTATCTCATTGTGGTTTTGATTTGCATTTCCCTGATGATTAGTGATGTTGAGCATCTTTTCATGTGTATTTTGGCCATGTGTGTGTCTTTTTGAAAATGGCTTTTCTGGTCCTCTGCCCACTTTTTAATCAGATTATTATTTTTTTTTTCTGTTGAGTTGTAACAGTTCTTTAAATATTTTGGATGTTAATCCCTTATTGTACATATCATTTGCAAATACCTTCTCCCATTCAGTAGATTGCCTTTTTGTTCTGTTGATGGTTTCCTTCACTGCACAAAACCTTTTTATTTTGATGTAGTCACAATAGTTTATTTTTGTTCCCCTTGCTTAGCAATAAAATATTGCTAAGGCCAATTTCCAAGAGTTTACTGCCTGCAATTTTTTTTAGGAGTTTTATGGTTTTAGGTCTTTCATTTAGGTCTGTAGTCCATTTTAAGTTTATTTTTATGTGTGGTGTAAGAAAGTGGTTTAGTTTCTTTTCTTTTCTTTTTTCTTTTTTTGCAGGTAGCTCTCCAGTATTCCCAGCACCAATTATTGAAGAAATTATCTTCCCCAATGGTATATTTTTCCCTCCTTCATCAGAAAGTATTTATCATGTAAGCATGGATTTATTTCTGGGCTGCTAATTCTCTTCCAATGAACTATGTATATTTTTGTGCTAGTACTACAATGTCTTGAATACTATAGCTTTGTAATATAGTTTCAAATCTGGGATTGTTATACAACTACCTTTTTTCCTCTTTCCTAAGATTGCTTTAGCAGTTTAGGGTCTTTGTGGTTGCATATAAATTTTAGGATTATTTGTTCTAGTTCTGTGAAAAATGCTGCTGGTATTATGATAGGGATTATATTGAGTCTGTAGATTGCTTTGGGTAGTATGGGCATTTTAGCAGTATTAAGTCTTTCAATCCATGTGTATGATGTCTGTTTTCACTTATTTGTATCATTTTTAATTTCTTTCATCAGTGTCTTATAATTTTCAGAGTCCATCCTTTCATATCCTGTTTAAATTTCTTCTTAGGTATTTTATTCTTTTTGGATGCAATTGTAAATGAGGTTATTTTGCTAATTTCTCTTTCTGATATTTTATTATGAGTACATAGAAAAGCAACAGATTTCTGAATATTGCTTTTTATCCTGAAACTTTACCAAATTCAGGTATTCTAATAGTTTTTTAAAGAGTCTTTCGGGTTTTCTCTGTATAATATCATGTCATCTGCAAATAGTGACAGTTTTACTGCTTCCTTATAAATTTGGATGCCTTTTCTTTCCTTTTCTTGTTTGATTGCCATGGCTACGACTTCCAGTACCATACTGAGTAAAAGTTATGAAAGTGGACATCCTTGTCTTGTTCCTGATCTTAGGGGGGGAGCTCTCAGTTTTTCACCATGGAATGTGATGTTAGCTGTGAGTTTGTCATAGATGGCCTTTACTATGCTGAGGTGTGTTTCTTCTTTACCTACTTTGTTGAGAGTTTTTATGGTGAGTGGATGTTGAATTTTGTCACATGCTTTTTCTGTTTCTATTGAGATAATCATATAACTTTTATTCTTCATTTTGTTAATGTGGTGTATCACGATGATTGATTTGTGGATACTGAACCATCCTAACATCCCTGGAATAAATCCCACTTGATTGTAGTAAATGATCCTTTTAACGTATTTTTGAATTAGTTTACCAATATTTTGTTGACGATTTTTCTATTTGTGTTCATCAGGGATGTTGGTCTGTAACTTTTTGTGTGTGGTAATGTCTTCATCTAGTTTTGGTACCAGGGTAATGGTGGCCTTTAGAGTGAATTCAGAAGCATTCTTTCCTCTTCAATTCTTTGGAGTAGTTTGAGACAGATAGGTATTAACTCCTGCTTAAATGTATGGTAGAATTCACTTGTGAAACCGTTTGGTGTTGGACTTTTGTTAGCTGATTTTTTGATTACCAGTTCAATTTCATTACTAGTAATCAGTCTGTCAGGTTTCCCATTTTTTCCTAATTCAGACTTGGAAGATTGCATGTTTCTGGGAATTTTTTTTTCTTTTAGATTGTCCAGTATTTGGCATATAATTTTTTTATAGTAGTCTCTTGTAATCCTTTGTATTTCTATGGTGTCAGTTGTAACTTCTCCCCTTTTATTTCTTATTTTATTTGATTATTTATTTGATCTCTTTTTTTTGATGAGGGATTAAAGTTTATCAAGTTTGTTTATCTTTTCTAAGAACCAGCTCTTAGCTTCGTTGATCTTTTCTTTCATATTTTTCTTTTAGTCTCTATTTCATGTATTCACACTCTGATCTTTATTATTTCCTTTCTTCTACTAATTTGGGCTTTGTTTTTCTTCTTCTAGTTCCTTTACATGCAAGGTTTGTTTATTTGTGATTTTTCCTGAGATAGGCCTGTATTACTATAAATTCCCCTCTTAGAACTGCTTTCACTGTATCCCAAAGATATTGAACCATTGTGTTTCCATATTCATTCCTCTCTCTGTTTTTTTGTTATTTTTTTTCATTGGTGGCATGTTGTTTAGCTTCCATGTGTTTGCGTTCTTTCTATTTTTTTCTTGTAACTGATTTCTAGTTTCATACCATTGTGGTTGGAAAAGATGCTTGATATGATTTCAGCCTTCTTAAATTTATTGAGACTTGTTTTGAGACCTACCATGTGATCTATTCTGGAGAACATTCTATGTGCCCTTGAGAGGAATGTGTATGCTACTGTCCTTATTTGGAATGTTCTGCATATATCTGTTAAGTTCCTCTGACCTAATGTGTCATTCAAAGCCACTTTTCCTTCATGAATTTTCTGTCTGTATGATATATCCATTGATGTAAGTGGGGCTTTAAGCTCTCTACTGGATCTTATTACTGTCAATTTCTCCTGTTATATCTGTTAATATTTGCTTTATTTATTTAGGTGTTTCTATTTTGGGTGTATTTGTTATATCCTCATGTAGGATTGATCCTTTTATAATTATGTAATGTCCTTCTGCATGTAGTTTATTTTTATTTCAGTTATTATATCCTTCAGCTGACAGTTTTGGGGGGTTTTGTTTGTTTGTTTTTGTATTTTATATCTCTTTGTTGAAGTTCTCACTGAGTTCATCCACTCTTCTGTCAATCTGGTATCTTTATGACCATTACTTTGAACTCTTTGTCAGGTAGATCACTTATATACATTTTGTTTAGCTCTTTTTCTGAGTATTTTTTTCTTGGTCTTTCATTTGGAACATATTCCTTTGTCTCCTCATTTTGTCTGACTCTGTGTTTATTTCTGTGTACTAGGTAGGTCAGCTATGTCTCCTCATCTCGAAAATAATGGCCTTATGTAGAAGATGTCCTGTGGTGCCCAGTAGAGCAATCTCACTGGTCACCAGAACAAGGTGGTCCACAGGTGTTCTCTCTGTGGGCTGCACGTGCCCTCATGCTGTGGTGGAACCACAACTGTTGCAGGTGTGCTAGTGGGCAGGTCTGGCCCTCAACCTCACCATCAGCTATGATCAACCGTGACCACTGCAGGCACACTGGTGGGCAGGACTTGGCAGATCCATAGGAGAACAGCAGAGCAGGGCAAGTGGTGCTAGCAAGGTAGATAGAGAGTATCAAAGCTGGCTCACAAAAGCTTCCTGCCAGCTAGTCTGAAGGAGCACAAGAAAAATGACATCTGCTCTCTCTTCTGTTCCCAGAGAAAACTGCAGGTCCCCATGCCTCTGGCACATGTCCTAAAATTATTCAATAAATTTCCTTTATGTATAACCCAGGTGCTTTTCAAAATGCTGCTTCTATGCTGGGTCTGAGACCAAGTAATAGAACATGCTGGCCCTTTAAGAGTAGTGACTCACTTTCCTATAGTCCTGCCATCTTCCAGAGTGAATTCCTGCTGATGTTCAAAGCCAGATATGGGGTAGGTCCCCAGGGCTGGGGCTGCCCAGTAGGGCTTGATCCCCCTCTTGCTTGTGGGTGGCCTCACTGGGGTTTGGTTCCCAACCACATCTCAGCCCCTCCTACTCTCTTAACGTGACCTTCACTTTATATCTTTAGCTGGAAGATCTGTTCTGTCAGTCTTCAGGTTGTTTTCAGAGTGAATTGCATGACATGCAGTTGTTGCTTTGTTTTGTCTGCTTGTGAGAGGAGGTGCATATATACATTGCTTGTGGGAGGGAGTATATATGTGTATACATACACACACAGACACACGCACATTGACTAGAAAGTGGGACTGCTAGGGCAAAGAGAATGTACACTTAAAACATTTTTTATACATACTACACATGGCTTTCTGAAAAGATTCTATCAATTTACAGCCTACCAATATATTATACCCATGTCCTTGGCAACACTGGATATTATCAATCTTTATTTTGCTCATCTGATGAGAATATTATTTAATCTGCTGAATCTTACTATTAATGAGGCTGAACATGTTTGCTTACTTCTGTTGACCATTTGCTTTTCTCTTTGTGATTGCTGTTTGTCTAATTTACCCATTTTCATAATTTTTTCTAGGTCATTTTCCTATTAATCTGTAGATACTTTTTGAACGTTATGAATTTTACTGTCTTTTGTTTAAACATTCGACCCAGGAATAACTTTTAAAATATAAACATGAGCCAGTATAAATTAGAATCAAAATGTTTTTCGTAATAGATATTGTTCTTGGGGCAAAGATAGACACTGTATAATTGTAAACAGTGAATATTGTGATCTGTCAGCTCTTTGCTATTCTCAAGTTTTTATACCATGAGTATGATAGTGCTCTTTGTGACTACTTTTGGAATTTATATTTTTTCATTTCCTGTTTCTAGTCATTACTTGAGTTGAGTGCTTAACTTGCAATTTGTGGGTATTCAAATCGAAGCAAAAGAGCCCACCAGTGAGTAGAAATTGCATATTTTCTTGTTGAGAGAATTAAATATAATTGCTTCCTCAATCTGTTTTTAAAAAGTGTTAAGGATTCATGTATCAATAGTCATAATTAGGGAACTATTTCTAGTCAGATTTCTAATGCTTTACTAGAGAAATACTTATTTTGAGAGACTTTAATTTTTTGAATTTCAAGTATTTAACATGTAATCAATTTTCACCAGATAATTCTGTCTCCATCATTTATCTGGAGCAGTTATATTTACATTTAACAATTATAGTTGGAGGGAGATTTTAGCATCATTGGAATTTGAAGTTTTGCTAACCAATATTTTACTATTTCAGAAAATGTCTATTATTTCAAATGACCACTGTAATCTCTGTTTCTTGTAAAATTCATGCTTGGCTTCCTCAATCAATTCTTTTGGGCTATGATTTTTTTAAAAGTTATTGAGAAAGCCATTTTGTGATCATTATTAAACATTGACTATTGGTGGTTTTTTTTAATAGGTCTTTATAAGGTGAGAGGAATTGGTTGGCTGCATAAGTTGAAATAAACTGAAAAATTATAAAAAAAAGTTAAGTATCCCATAGGAATGCTTTCCTGAGTGGTAGAATACATATCATATAAAATGATTTAACATCAAAGATTTTTTTAAACTGCTTTGATTTCTAGCATTTATATTGCATTTTAGTGCATATCGCTTTTAAACCAGGAACATTCAGGGCTTCACAGACTCAAGTTAGATAAGCATTTAGAGGAGAGGCATGTTAATTGTCTTAAAAATCAAGTCTTTACTTTGAGAAATAAGTTAGGTCTCAGAGATAAGAATCAGCACGATTTAGAAATTATATTTCTCAGAATGGTCCCAAAGAACTTCCTAATAGACATGTAAACAAACATAGGAATTCATCTGATTCAGGATTGATCTTGAAAAGTTAAAAGGATGACAACAAAGGTTTAGCAGTGCTGTAGTCCACTGATGTCTGATTAAATCATTTTAAGCATTCTTTGCCATTTAAATAATATCGAGTATTCTTTCTCATTATTTCCACAACATATAATTTAAGGTAACAAAAGTTTATATATTTTGAAACGCATATCCATTTGATCATTCCAAATGAATTAAATAAGACAGAGGAGGGGGGGAGATAATACTGAATTGTCATTCACAAATCTTTATGCAAATAGCCTGGAAGAATTAAATGACTACACATAATTGGTTTTCTTAAGGTACTGACTGATAAGGACTATGAACCTGGGACTTCTTCAGTAAAGTAAAGCCATATTTAGCTGGTATGTTATACGCAATGCTAGTTCTTCCTACTAAATTGCTGTAATCAGGTTATTTGGAACCTGAGCCCAGTCAAAGTTACATAGCTAAATTATCGGTCAGACTCTGGAATTATCTGAATTTGGGATGCAGGGCATCAGCCAGGGCCAGAAGGGAGCAAGATCAAAGTGGAAGCCGACACAGCAAACAAAAGAAGAATTCAGGAGTATTTGTGTAGGAGTCAGGTTAAATCAGAAATAGGAGCTAGGGGCCCTGGAATTATACCAGCATACCGAAGTTAGAGGGAACTCCATCTTCTCTTCTCCCAGGACCCTAGATGAGCAGAGATATACGAGCATAGAAAGAAGAGTGCAAGAGGGCCCTAACTTGTAGTCTACTGCTAGGTGAAATCTCTAGCTTCCCAGAGGAGTCTTGAAAATACATCCTATTCTTAGTAAAACTGGAAAGTTAGCTTCTATAACTGACCCTAAATTTTATAACAGATGTATAATTCACATTACGTTTTGTGTGTGGAACACATAGGTATTTATATCGTATAGTTTTCTTTGTAAAAATATCATCATCTATTCTAAATATTTATTAGAGGCAACTTCTAGTACTATTTACGATTCACATATTTTACATGATTCATATATTACTTGGCAGTATGCGAGCAGAGTAGTCAATTCTCTATTTCCCTTTGCAAAAGTATTTAATTAACTTAGCTCTGTACTTAGTACGTAGAAAGTTCAATAAGGCATGAAATTCAATAAATAAAACTACATTTTGGGAAAACAACCCCTTGGGGAGAAAGTGTTGTAGTCTTCCTTTTGCAGTATGGCACTGGTTTAAACAAATACAGTGTATCCATGTGAGGGACCCTTACACATCTTTTAAAAAGAGTGAGAGAGATCTAGACTGATATATAAAAGCTTTAAAAATATATTGACTTTTAAAAAGTCAAGCTATT
Source organism: Panthera tigris (assembly GCF_018350195.1). Taxonomy (NCBI): domain Eukaryota; kingdom Metazoa; phylum Chordata; class Mammalia; order Carnivora; family Felidae; genus Panthera; species Panthera tigris. Next base: position 25,465,320 of record NC_056666.1, read on the forward strand.
AAGCAATCTTTAAGTAGTTTTCAGAGGGTGAAGTGCAAGCTGTCTACTGAACCAAAGACCCAAAAAAGAAAAAAATGTCTGTGGAGAAGTAGAGTTGGTCCAAAGGCACAGGCCAACAATAAAGTCTCTTGGTGTTTATCAGCTTGCAGAATGCAGAGAGAGAGGCAGTGCTTGAGAGATCTTCCTAACTTTCCCCGCCCAAGTGAGGTGGCCCAGTGATCTCCTTTCAGGAGATGGTGTTAGTGGTACAAGTGGCTGATGGGATCACCCTCGTAGTTGTCATAAAAGTAAGCAGATCCACCTCCACAGCCTGCCTTCTGGTCCCCTGTTATGACCCACATGGGGCAATACCATGGTCAGGGTGGGGGCAGACTGGGACCTGCCACAGAGAGAGGGTCTGGTGAATTCTGCCATGCCGTGCACTTTTCATTGCTTTGGCTTCATACATTCCTGTGTCTTGTGGAGAAGCCAGATGGACCTGATTTTTCTGGTGAGTTACCATCAAACATGTGACCTGTGTTCTTCAGTTTCTTTCATTATATCCCTGTGAGATGCTGAAACATCAACCCTATACTTTAACAAATAGCACCTGGACTTTCTCATCTTGTTTCTTTCTGAAGCAATCGCAAAACACTTTAGTAAAAAAGATTTATGACAGCTCTTCTATTTTTTCCATTTTATATGTCTGCTAAATTCCATTTTTAAAACATTATGGAGAAAGCCACTGGTGGAATCGCAATGTCTAGAAATGTTAACTTCTCTGTAAAAATAAGGCCACTCAAATCTTGTTAAATTGATATTGTATTCATTGTGCCTCTTAATGCCCACGTTCATTCCAAAGGACTTATAAAATGAAATCATCAAAAAGTTCCCAGCTGCACAAGTCTTTTGAAACTTTTCTATCGTAACAGAGCCTGCGTTACACATTACAAAAACACGCAAGGGGGCTTAAAGATAGTTTAACAAAAAGACTAGAAAGGGAGAATATCCAGGTGGCTTTTTAAGTGTGGAACATAATAAAATGGTGTTTGGAAAGTATTATGCCAAGATGTAATAACTAGAAAACAAGAAAGTCCATTTATAAGTTCAAGTGTAATTTTAAGTCATAAGTAGAAGAAACGTTGAGAATGGAAGGGGAAGAAATAACATGAGCACTTACTAGTGTGAAACAAATAGACTGAAATCCTTCAGCAATGGAAGAGCAGCAATAAGACAGTATATTTTGGACCCATCTTTCTGAAGCTTTGTCCTAAGGCTTTGAGTTTTGTACTATATATCTCAATTTTCTGAGGGAAGAGAAATTACTTGAGTATTTAAAACAGAGAGTCTGATATAGGAAAATGGTCACCCAGGGGAAGGCAGAGCTGAAACACCCAACCACAGACTCGGAGACAATCCATAGATTAATACAAGTAAATGGCCACCGTTACCCCTGGACCAGAAGGAGGAGGCAAAGGGCGAAGGTCATCAGAGGGGAGGTGGAAGTGACTCATCTGTTGCATCAGATGTTGCCAGGGACAGATGGGGACAAGAGAAATACTGTGGCTTCTCCCTCTTTCCTCCCCCTATCTCCTACTAATGTCCACACTGCCTGTTCCCAGCTTGGGGAGTAGCCTGCAGGGTTCCTCCTTTCTGCAGAGCAAAGGAGGAATGGGGAATGGATCCCAGGGCAGTTGGGCTTGGGACCAGCACAAACACTGTGTACATTAGCAGATGAACACCCTTCTTTATATTCAGGTGAGAACTTCCCACTGGAAGGGACCGGCATTACGCCATTGCGATCACAGGACACTCCTGCTGCACCGTGACTTTCCTCAAAGCAAGTAGATTCACCCCTGACTGCTCCTTGTGTCTTGACACTGTTGCTCTGCTGCATTACTTAAAGTAATATTTCAGTTTGGCCATACACATTTTTTAAAGGGCCCATTTGACTTGTAGTCTGGGTGTCCTGCTGTAATTCATCCACTGGCCTTTGGGTAGAACACACTTTATAACAACACCAGAGACAGGTTTAAGTGGAAGTCCAGCTGGGCAGTTGTCCATGGCACCAACCTTTAAGGAGCACTAAGAGATCAATGGGGCATTAAAACATCTCTGGAAATGTCACTAACTGGGAAAAAAAAAACCTAAGAAACAAAACAAAAAAACAACGTGCCTTTCTCAAAATTCCTCTAAAGAAGAAATGTACTTTATCTGGTTGAGCTTTTTAATCCACTTTTGGACACTGCCTCCCCCCATTTCCCAGGCCAAAAGGCTGTTCTTTGTATTTGTTTTGAAACAAGCAAAACCAAATCCAAAGTGTAAAGGACATCTGCTGGCTTATATATTTAAAAAGAAGAGTCAGGGTATAGACTTCAGGCAAGTCTTGATCTACAGCCCAGTGATGTCCCCCAGTACCTTGCCTTCCTCATTGTTGGCCTCATGGTGGCAGTGTGACCAGCAGCAGCATGCCCACAAGGAAAGAGAGGTCTCTTCCCTCAATGCTAGATCTTAAGATCATCATTTATTAGACTTGTACTTCTTTGGAAATATGGTTTCCTTAAATATGTTGTGTGTTTTTCCCCCCATTCATCTGATACATGACCTGAAGTATTTGGATACAGAGGGTGAGGGTGTTCAGGCCTAAGCTTATTTGCTTTTGTAGTAAAAAAAAAAAAAAAGCCTTCAGATTATCAGGCCTCCAGACACTATGAATAATCTGTTCCATAGAATAGTATCCTTAGCAAAGCCAGACAGAAGAAACCTCTTAACCATCAAGGTAGGACTACTTGTCTTGGTCAATTTAAATTCAAAAGGAAACATAAAAGGATAATAATTCTTATAAACACTTTATTTTCACTCATCCATTCACTAATATTTTGGTATGAAGCCAAGGTCTTTTCTTCGAGTATGGGTTTTTCTCACATAAACCTTAGTTCATAATGCATTGAGGCATCCAGATTTACACTTCCTTTTTTTAAGTAGAGTGAGAATTCCACAAGAATCTTGTAAAATATATGAGAGAAAAATCCTTTAAAATTTTACAATTTCCCTCAATTTTTATATTTTGAGAGCAATTTTTAAGCAATTGATTTTTATCAAGTCATTCTAAAGCATTTAATTTAGTTTTCATAGAAAAAAACTCTATTGTCATACTTAAGTTCATTGGTTTCTGTAATTCTGTAATACTTAATTCAAGTACATAATTACAATAAGTGTAACTGGCATAAATAAGTTTAGGAAAAGAGACAAACTGGGTAGCCATAAAACTCCGTTGATGGGAACGGGTATGCCTGGTAGGTTAAGGGTGGCACCTATAGCCACGAACATTCTGTGGACTACAGGCTTCAGTCAGAATGTTTTACAGAAGAATGGAATATATTAATTGACCAAACAATCAGTTAAGCAGAGATTGGGTAAGACAGCAACTATTATTTTGTATTTCCTCTCTACTTTCAGAAAGGCCACCTGTAGCCTAAGCTTATGTCACTCACATAAGACCTAACTCAAGGCTGTATTATATACTCAAAATCTCCAAAATCCTAATTGATTTTTTTAACCAGATGTCTTAATGCTTTAGCCTTGGTAGACATGTGCTCAGAGTCCCAAAATACAATAGGAAATATTTTAACCAGTTGCAACATACAGAGGTTGCCAACTTCCAGCCTACCTTCTCAGCTCAGATGATTCCAGATTTTAGCATCTATTCTTTGTAACATCTCATTTTATAAGAAATGCTGTATGAGTTATGCTACTTCTGGGTGCAAGTAATAGGAGCGACTTACTCAAAGTGGGTTAATCAACAAGGAAGATGTATTGGTTCATGTAAAAACTCCAGGATGAAACTAATTTAACATTGTATGTCAACTATATTTAAAAACGAAACAAAACAAAACCCCCCAAAATGAGCATATTTCAGACAAGTCTCAGAGATCCAGTATATGGTTGTGTAGATTGTTCACTGCTCCAAGGAGCCTGGGCAAGGGCGGGCAGGTGGGGCCTGAATTCAGCTTACCAACCAATATGTTCAGGCATGGAACTGGATCTGTTTGGAGAAAGAGGTGCCATTTTATTTACATGAAGGACTAATAGCAAAGCCATGCTCCTGCAGGCTGAATTTGTCTAGTTTATCCACTCAGAGGCAATGTATGTTCTAATACTGGGACGCTTGGCAGCTCAACAATGTCAAGCAAGAATCAGTTTATTTTCTCCTGTTACCCATTTCCTTACGTCAGCAAGCCATATCCCTTGGCTCCACTGTGTTCACCAGTTGAAGGCCAGCATCAACTAAGTCATCCTTTTTCTTGTCCAGTGGGAGAGTGAACTCCTCAAACAATGAATATGTTAGCTTCCATATTTGTTCAACCTTATATCCATCACTAAACCAATCTCCATAGCAGGAAGATTTAGCATGTTGGCTAAGGTAGGATTTATATTTGCCATTTTGCTATTTTTCTTTCATATGTCTTAGGTCTCTTCTATTTCTCCATTTCTCCAGTAGTGCTCTCTTTCATTGTAAATAAATATTTGCTAGTATACCATTTTAATTTCCTTGTGTTTTGGTTTTCCTAGGGATTACAATTAACATTTCAATGTATACCAATCTAGTTCAGATTGATACCAGCTAATATACTTGTTTCTTTCCTCCTTTGTGCTATTGTTGTCATACAAATTACAAACTTATCAACGGTTTTATTGCTTTATGCAGTTTTAAAATTTTTGATGTAACTGTAGATTCACATGCAGTTATAAGAAATAATGTAGGGAAATTTTAGGTATCCTTTACACAATTTTCGTCAATGAAACACATTCAAAACTATAGTCTTCATTTCTCATAGATAAATGTCTAGGAATACAATTGCTTGTTTGTATGGTAGTTGCATGTTTACTCTGGCCGCCAAACTGTCTTCTAGAGTGATTGTACCATTTTACATTCTCATCGGCAATATATGGGTAATTCATTTTCTCTGTATCCTCACCAGTGTTTGGTATTGTCACTATATTTTAGTCATTCCGATAGGTATGTAGGGATATCTCACTGTGGTTTTCATTTGTATTTCCATAATGGCTAATGATGTAGATTTTTCTTTCATTTGCTTATTTGTCTTTTGTATGTCCTCTTTTAGTGAAATATTCATATATCAATTGCAAATTTAATATCTGAATTGTTTGGGGTTTAAATTTTTTAATTTTAATTTTTAATAGACATTATTTTTTAGAGAAATTTCAGGTTCAAAGCAAAATGAAACAAACTACAGAGAGTTCCTATATACTCCCTGCCACTATACATGCACAGCCTCCCCTAGTATCAATATCTCTCAAAAGAGTGGTACATTTGTTACAAAGAATGAGCCTATATTGATGCATTACAACTACCCAAAGTCCATAGTTTATAAAGTGCAGGGTCCACTTTATATTCTATGGCTTTCAACAAGTGCATGTATAATGACATTTATCCACATTACAGTACCATAGAAAGTCATTTCACTGCCCTAAAAGTACTCTGTGCTCCTGCTATTCAACCTTCTTTCCCTGTTTAGCATGGATTATCTTTTAGTTTCTCCATAGTTTTGTCATATAGTTGGGATCAGGCAGTATGTAGCCTTTTCAGATCGGCTTCTTTCATTTAATACTATGCATTAAATTTCCTCCATGTCTTTTCATGGCTTGATAGCTAATTTCTTTTTAGCATTGAGTAACAGTCCATTGTCTGGGTGTACCACAGTTTGTTCATCCATTTGCCTACTGAAGGATATCTTGATTGCTTACAAGTCTTGGCAATTATGAATAAAGCTGCTATAAATACCTGTGTGTAGGTTTCTGTGTGAACATGAGTTTTCAACTCATTTGAGTAAATAACAAGGAATATGTTTGCTGGATCATATGGTAGGAGTTTAGTTTTGTGAGAAGCTGCCCAGCTGTCTTTCAAAGTGCCTATGTCATTTTGCATTCCCATCAGCAGTGAATGAATGAATATTCTTGTTACTCCGTATACTTGGCAACATCTGGCAGTGTCACTGTTTTGAATTTTAGTTATTCTAAGAGATATTTAGTGGTATCTCATTGTTATTTTAATTTGCAATTCCCTATTGACATGAATCTGAAGCAGGCTCCAGCCTCTGAGCTGTCAACACAGAGCCGTATGCAGGGCTCAACCTCATGAATTGTGAGATCATGACCTGAGCAAAAATTAGACACTTAACCAACTGAGCCACCTAGGTGCCCATTTTTTTTCAAATCTTAACGTTATTTATTTTTCAAAATGACCAAGAGCCTTTGACAGGTAGATTTGTTTTATAACTGCCGATTTCTTGAATAAAAGAGCAATATACACCAAGCCTAGAAAAATTAATCATACCCTTTTCATATGCTTATTTGTCATCTTTATATCTTCTCTGATGAGGTGTCTGTTCAGGTCTTTTGCCCATTTTTGAATCAGGTTGTTCATTATTTTTAAGTTCTAAGGGTTTCTTACATATTTTGAAGTCCATTTCCAGATACATCTTTTTTTAAAATTTTATTTATTGTTTAATTTACATCCAAGTTAGCATATAGCAATTCAGGAGTAGACGATTTCAACAGTGATTTCAGGAGTAGATTCCTTAATGCCCCTTACCCATTTAGCCCATCCCCCTCCCACAACCCCTTCAGTAACCCTCTGTTCTCTATATTTAAGAGTCTCTTGTGTTTTTGTCCCCCTCCCTGTTTTTATATTCTTTTTGCTTCCCTTATTTTCATCTGTTTAGTATCTTAAATTCTTCATATGAGTGAATTCATATAATATTTGTCTTTCTCTGACTAATTTTGCTTAGCATAATACCCTCCAGTTCTGTCCAGGTAGTTGCAAGTGGCAAGATTTCATTCTTTTTGATTGTTGTGTAATACTCTATTGTGTGTGTGTGTGTGTGTATGTGTGTGTGTGTGTGGATACACACATACATACATACCACATCTTCTTTATCCATTCATCCATCAGTGAACATTTGGGCTCTTTCCATACTTTGGTTATTGTCGATAGCACTGCTATAAACATTTGGGGGCATGTGCCCCTTTGAAACGACACACCTGTATCCCTTAGGTAAAGACCTAGTAGTGCAATTGCTGGGTCATAGGGTAGTTATATTTTTAATTTTTTGAGGAACCTCCATACTGTTTTCCAGAGCGGCTGTACCAGTTTGCATTCCCACCAGCAGGGCAAAAGAGATCCTCTTTCTCCGCATCCTCGCCAACCTCTGTTGTTGCCTGAGTTGTTAATGTTAGCCATTCTGACAGGTGTGAGGTGGTATCTCAGTGTGGTTTTGATTTGTATTTCCCTGATGATGAGTGATGTTGAGCATTTTTTCATGTGTCTGTTCACCACGAGACATATCTTTTAAAACATTTTCTTCCAGTCTGTGGGTTGTCTTCTCATTTTTTGACAGTGTCTTTTGCAGAGCAGAAGTTTTCAATAAAGCCCATGAATTATTTGTTTCATAGAATAAATTTATGAATTATTTATTCCATAGATGATGCATTTGGTTGTATTTTTTAACTGATAAATTTCAAGAATTTTTTATATATTCAAGACACTAGTCATTTGTCAGATATGTGGTTTGTAGATATCTTCTCCCACTCTTGTAACTATATAAAGCAAACTTTTCTAATTTTAATTAAGGCCACTTTATCCAGTTTTCATTTAGGAGTCATGGTTTTGGTGTCAAATCTAAGAACTCATCAGAGATCCCGGAGATTATCCTATTTTTTTCCCCTAAAAGTATATGTAGTTTCATAGTGTACATCAAAGACTGATACATTCTGAACTAGTTTTTATATAAGGTATAAGACCCAGATGAAAGTCTTTTTTTCTCTTTTTTTGTCCATAATGCCCAATTGTTCCAGCACCATTTGTTGAAAAGGCTATCTTTCCTCAATTGAATTTCTTTTTCAATTTTCTCTACAGTCAAGCATATTTTTTAGTCTATTTCTGAATTCTTTATTTTGTACTATTACTCCGTATATCTGTCTTCCCATCTCTACCACACAGCCTTGATTTACCATAGCTCTAAAATAAGTTTTAAACCTGGTAGAGTAATTCTTCAGACTTTATTCTTCTTTTTCCAAAAAAAAAGTTAAATTTAACTCCCTTGACTTTCTTTATAAATTTTGCAATAATTTTGTCTATAGCTACAAAAAGTCTTGCTGGAATTTTGTAAAGACTTGCATTAAACCTGCATATCAATTTGATGATAACTGACATCTTTATTATGTTGAGTCTTGCAATCCATGAACCTAATATGTTTCTCCATTTTTAGATTATTATTTCTTTCATCAGTATTTTGTAGTTTTTGACATACCAGTACTGTACATGTTTTGATAGATTTATGCCTAAGTATCTAATATATTAAGTGATTATAAATGGCATTGGAGTTTTAGTTTTTGTATTTACATGTTCATTGCTAGTATATAGAAATGATCATAATATTTCATCTTCCTCTTGTAACCTGTGACATGGATGAACTTCCTTAGTTGTTCTAGTTCTTTTGTAGAATCCTTGGGCTATACTATGCAGATAGTCATGTCATCTGCAAATAGAGACAGCTTTATTTCTTCCTTTTATATTTGTATGTCTTTTATTTCCTTTTCTTGCCTTATTACACTGAATAGAACTGCCAGCACAGTGTTGAATAAGAGTCATCAGAGCAGAAATCCTTGCCTTGTTCCAGATCTTAGAGGAAAAACATTCAGTTTTTTATCGTTACCTGTGTTGTTAAATGTAGTTTTTGTAACATTCTTTATCAAATGGAGAATGTTCCCCTCTCCTTATTTTTTTTGAGAGATTATCATGAATGGGTGTGGAATTTTATCAAATTCTCTTTCTACATTAGTTGATATGATCATGTGATTTTTCTCCTTTAGTCTGTTAACGTGGTGGTAAGTAGATTGATTTGTGAAGGTTGCACCAACTTTGTATCCTTGAAATAAATACCATTGGTTATGTGTACATACATTTTTATATGTTGCTGAATTTTATGTGATAATGTTTTGTCAGAGATTTTTGTGTGTATATTCACAAGAGGATATACACTGCTCTGCAGTGTTTTTTTAAATATGAAATTTATTGTCAAATTGGTTTCCATACGACACCCAGTGCTCATCCCAACAAGTGCCCTCCTCAATGCCCATCATCCACTTTCTGCTCTCCCCCACCCCTCCCCATCAACCCTCAGTTTGTTCTCTGTATTTAAGAGTATTTTATGGTTTGCCTCCCTCCCTGTCTGTTTGTCACTTTTTTCCCCCTTCCCTTCCCCCATGGTCTTCTGTTAAGTTTCTCAAGATCCACATATGAGTGAAAACATATGGTATCTGTCTTTCTCTGACTGACTTATTTCACTTAGCATAATATCCTCCAGTTCTATCCACATTGCTGCAAATGGCGAGATTTCATTCTTTCTCATTGCCAAGTAGTATTCCATTGTATATATAAACCACATCTTCTTTATTCATTCATCAGTTGATGGACATTTAGGCTCTTTCCATAATTTGGCTATTGTTGAAAGTGCTGCTATAAACATTGAAGTACAAGTGCCCCTATGCATCAGCACTTCTGTATCCCTTGGGTAAATTCCTAGCAGTGCTATTGCTGGGTCATTGAGTAGTTCTACTTTACTTTTTTGAGGAACCTCCACACTATTTTCCAGAGTGGCTGCATTAGCTTGCATTCCCACCAACAGCGCAAGAGGGTTCTCATTTCTCCACATCCTTGCCAGCATCTATAATCTGATTTGTTCATTTTAGCCACTCTGACCAGTGTGAAGTGGTATCTCACTGTGACTTTGATTTGTATTTCCCTGATGATAAGTGACATTGAGCATTGTTTCATGTGTCTGTTGGCCATCTGGATGTCTTCTTTGGAAAAGTGTCTATTCATTTCTTATGCCCATTTCTTCACTGGATTATTTGCTTTTCAGGTGTGGAGTTTGGTGAGTTCTTTATAGATTTTGGATACTAGCCCTTTATCCGATGCGTCATTTACAAATATCTTTTCCCATTCCATCGGTTGCCTTTTAGTTTTGTTGATTGTTTCCTTTGCAGTGCAGAAGCTTTTTATCTTGATGAGGTCCCAATAGTTCATTTTTGCTTTTAATTCCCTTACCTTTGGAGATGTGTCGAGTAAGAAATTGCTACGGCTGAGGTCAAAGAGGTTTTTTTCCTGATTTCTCCTCTAGGGTTTTGATGGTTTCCTGTCTCACATTCAGGTCTTTCATCTATTTTGTGTTTATTTTTGTGTATGATGTAAGAAAGTGGTCTAGTTTCATTCTTCTGCATGTTGCTGTCCAGTTCTCCCAGCACCATTTGTTAAAGAGACTGTCTTTTTTTTCATTGGATACTCTTTCCTGCTCTGTCAAAGATTAGTTGGCCATATATTTGTGGGTACAATTCAGGGTTCTCTATTCCATTCGTCTATGTGTGTGTTTTTGTGCCAATACCATATTGTCTTGATGGTTACAGTTTTGTAGTAGAGGCTAAAGTCTGGGATTGTGATGGCTCCCTCTTTGATTTTCTTCTTCAATATTACTTCGGCTATTCAGGATCTTCTGTGGTTCCATACAAATTTTAGGATTGCTTGTGCTACATTTGAGAAGAATGCTGATGCAATTTTGATTGGGACTGCATTCAATGTATAGGTTGCTTTGAGTAGTATTGACATTTTAACAATATTTATTCTTCCAATCCATGAACATGGAATGTTTTTCCATTTCTTTGTATCTTCAATGTCTTTCATAAGCTTTCTATAGTTTTCAGCATATAGATCTTTTACATCTTTGGTTAGGTTTATTCTTAGGTATTTTATGGTTCTTGGTGCGATTGTAAGTGGGATCAGTTTCTTTATTTCTCTTTCTGTTGCTTCATTATTGGTGTATAAAATGCAACCGATTTCTGTTACATTGATTTTGTACCTTTCGACTTTGCTGAATTCATGTATCAGTTCTAGCAGATTTTTGGTGGGGTTTTGGGTTTTCCATGTAGAGTATCATCTCGTCTGAAAAAAGTGAACGTTTGACTTCTTTGCCAATTTTGATGTGTTTTATTTCATTTTATTTTCTGATTACTGATGTTAGGACTTCCAACACTGTGTTAAACAACAGTGTTGAGAGTGGACATCCCTGTCGTGTTCCTGATCTCAGGGGGAAAGCTCTCAGTTTTTCCCCATTGAGGATGATATTAGCTGTGGGATTTTCATAAATAGCTTTTATGATGTTTAAGTATGTTCCTTCTATCCCGATTTTCTTGAGGGTTTTTATTAAGAAAGCATGCTGTATTTTGTCTAATGCTTTTTCTGCATCTATTGACAGGATCATATGGTTCTTATCCTTTCTTTTATTAATGTGATGTATCACATTGATTGATTTGCAAATATTGAACCAGCCCTGCAGCCCAGGAATGAATCCCACTTGATCATGATGGATAAGTCTTTTTATATGCTGTTGAATTCGATTTGCTAGTGTCTTGTTGAGAATTTTTGCATCCATATTCATCAGGGATATTGGCCTGTACTTCTCCTTTTTTGTTGGGTCTCTGTCTGGTTTGGGAATCAAAGTAATGCTGGCTTCATAGAATGATTCCAGAAGTTTTCTTTCCATTTCTGTATTTTGGAACAGCTTGAGAAGGATAGGTATTAACTCTGCTTTAAATGTCTGGTAGAATTCTCCAGGGAAACCATCTGGTCCAGAACTCTTATTTGTTGAGAGATTTTTGGTAACCGATTCAATTTCTTCACTAGTTATGGGCCTATTCAAATTTTCTATTTCTTCCCGTTTGAGTTTTGGTAGTGTGTGGGCGTTTAGGAATTTGTCCATTTCTTCCGGGTTGTCCAATTTGTCAGCATATAATTCTTCATAGTTTTCCTGATAATTGCTTGTATTTGAGGGATTAGTTGTAATAAATCCATTTTAATTCGTGATTTTATCTATTTGGGTCCTCCCTCTTTTCTTTTGGGAAGCCTGGCTAGAGGTCTTGTTTATTTTTTATATATCAATTTTGTTTGTTTTTTCAAAAAACAAACTCTTGGTTTCATTGATCTGGTCAATTGTTTTTTTTTTTTTTAGATTCTATAGTTTGTTTCTGCTCTGATCTTTATTATGTCTCTTCTTCTGCCAGGTTTGGGGTGTCTTTGCTGTTATGTTAGGTGTTGTTAGTTCCTTTAGGTGTGTTGTTAGATTTTATATTTGGGATTTTTCTTGTTTCTTGAGATAGGCCTAGACTGCAATGTATTTTCCTCTTAAGACTGCCTTTGCTGCATCCCAAAGGTTTTGGATTGTTGTGTTTTCATTTTCATTTGTTTCCATATAATTTTTGAATTTATTCTCTAATTGCCTGGTTGACCCATTCGTTCTTTAGTAGGATGTTCTTTAACCTCCATGCTTTTGGAGGTTTTCCAGACTTTTTCCTGTGGTTGATTTCAAGTTTCATAGCATTGTGATCTGAAAGTGTGCATGGTATGATCTCAATTCTTTTATCAATATGAGAGCTGTTTCGTGACCCCAGTATGTGATCTGTCTTGGAGAATGTTCCATGTGCACTTGAGAAGAAAGTATATTCTGCTGCTTTAGGATGTAGAGTTCTAAATATATCGGTCAAGTCCATCTGGTCCAGTGTATCATTCAGGGCCATTGTTTCTTTACTGATTTTTCTGTCAGATGATTTGTCCATTGTTGTAAGTGGAGTATTAAAGTCCCCTGCAATTACCACATTCTTACCAATAAGACTGCTTATGTTCGTGATTGTTTTATGTATGTGGGTGCTTCCGACCAAATTCGGTGCATAGACATTTATAATTGTTAGCTCTTCCTGATGGATAGACCCTGTAATTATTATATAATGCTCTTCTTCCTCTCTTGTTACAGCCTTTAATTTAAAGTCTAGTTTGTCTGATATAAGTATGGCTACTCCAGCCTTCTTTTGACTTCCAGTAGCATGATAGATAGTTCTCCATCCCCTCACTTTCAATCTGAAGGTGTCCTCGGGTCTAAAATGAATCTCTTGTAGACAGCAAATAGATGGGTCTTGTTTTTTTTTTTTTTTATCCATTCTGATACCCTATGTCTTTTGATTGGAACATTTAGTCCATTTACATTCAGTGTTATTATTGAAAGATACAGGTTTAGAGCCATTGTGTTATTTGTAAGTTTCATGCTTATAGTGATGTCTCTGGTACTTTGTGGTCCTTGGAGCATTTCACTCACAGAGTCCCCCTTAGGATCTCTTCTAGGGCTGGTTTAGTGGTGATGAATTCCTTCAGTTGTTTGTTTTGGAAAACCTTTCTCTCTCCTTCTATTCTGAATGACAGGCTTGCTGGATAAAGGATTCTTGGCTGCATATTTTTCCTGTTCATCACATTGAAGATTTCCTGCTTTTCTTTTCTGGTCTAGCCAAGTTTCAGTATATAAGTCTGCTCCTCCCCTTATGTGACCACCTTTGTATGTTAAGGCCTGTTTATCTCTAGCTGCTTTCAGAATTCTCTCTTTATCTTTGTATTTTTCCAGTTTCTCTATGATATGTCATGCAGAAGGCCGTGAACTCCACTTTATTTATAGTTATAAGGGATACTCAATTGTCTTTTATAATTGATGAATTGTGTTTTTGTTTTTTTGAAGAATTAGTTTATTTTATCTAAGTCTTCAAATTTATGTGTGTAAAGTTATTCATGGTGTTCCTTTATTATCTTTTTGATGTCTGCAGGGTCTATAATGATACCTCATTACAGGTAACTCAAATCTTTACTCTTTTTATCTTTGTCAGTCTTGTTAGAGGCTTGTCAATTTTGTTGATCTTTTCGAAGAACATCTCTTTGTTTAATTGGTTTTCTTTCTTTCTTGTTTGTTTGTTTCCAATTTCATGGATTCCTGCTTCAAACTTTATTATTTACCTCCTCGTACTTGCTTTGGGTTTACTTTTCTCTTGTTTAGTCCTTAAGCAAAATCTTAGATTATTAATTTGAGACTTTCCCTTTTTTCTAATGTATGCATTAAGTGATATGTATTTCCCTCTTGTACTCTTTCAGCTGTGTCCCACACATTTTGTTACAGTGTATTTTTGTTTTCATTCAGTTCAATGTATTTTCTTTATTTCCATTGAGAATTGTTTGATCTATAGTTTATTTAGAAATATGTTGTTTAGTTTTAAGTTTTGGGAGATTTTCCAGTTAGCTTTTTGTTACTGATTTCTAGTTTGATTGCATTGTTGTTAGAGAATATATTTTTATGATTTCAATTCTTTTAAATTTGTTGAGGTTTGTTTGATATCTCAGGATGTGATTTTGGCATATGTTCCATGGGTGCTTAAAAATAATGTGCAATCTGTGTTGGGTGGGAATGCTTTAAAAATATGGATTATATACTGGTGGTTGGTAGTGTTTTTTAGTTCTATAATTTCTATGTCTAGTTATTCTATCAATTGTTGGGACAGAGATTTTGAAACCTCCAACTATAATTGTGTGGTCTACTTCTTTCAGCTGTTTAAGTTTGACATCATCAGAGTCTTATTTTTTGGTTCAGGAACATTTTGGATTGCTAGGTCTTCTTGGTGGATTGATCTTTTTATCATTATGTAATGTTCTTCTCTGGCCCTGCTAATCTCCTTTGCACTGCAGTCTACTTTGTTAAGCCACTCTGCTATCATTTAATTAATATTTGTATAATATACATTTTCCAGTATTTCATTTTCACTCTGCCTATATCATTACATAAACTGAAATAAATTTTTGTTGGTGGCATATAGTTAGGTCATGTTTTTTTCAGTCCTCACAGCTAATTTCTGTCTTTTAATTGATTCATTTAGATAATTTCCACTTAATGTAATTATTGGTATGTTAGGACTTATGTCAACAACTTAATTTTTGTCTTATGTTTTTCATTTTACCATTTTCTTTTTCTTGCCTTTCTGCAAGTTATTTGAACATGTTTTATAATTCCATTTTGATTTATCTATAGGGTCTTTGAGTGTATCTGTATGGCTTTTTAGTTGTCCTATGTAATATGTTGTGTATAAATAACTTAACAGTCTACTGATGTCATCAATATGCCAGTTCAAATGAAATACAAAACACTTCACCTCCCTTACGTCTTTTCTATATACTTTTTTTCTCTATATATTTAGAAACACATCAGAGAGTGTTACAAATTTTGTTTCAAACACCAAACCATTGAGTTTAGAGAACTCAATAAGAAAAGCCTATTTATATAACCATATTTTTGCATACCAGGTTTTTTCTTTCTTCCTGATGATCCAGAGATCTTTGTTTCCTTTTGATTAGAGAATTGTCTTTAGCCACATATTTTTACATTAAGGTCTCCTGGTGACAAATTCTCTAAGTTTTCCTTAATTTGAGAATGCCTTGGTTTCTTCCTTCATTTCTAAAGTACATTCTTGCTGGGTATAAGATTTGGGTTGATGATACTTTCCTTTCAAAAGTTGGAAAATATTTGTCATTTCCTTCTGGCCACATGGTTTCTAGTGAGAAATGTATTGTTTATCTAATTGGATTTTCCCCTGTAAGTAAAGTTTTCCTCTGGCTGTTTTCAATATATTTTTTTGTCTTTAGTTTTTAGAAATTTAATATTAATGCATTATGGCATGCATTTCTGTGTCTGTTTCCTGTTTGTGGTTTGCTTAGCTTTTGAACTGCATTTCTACCAAATTTGGGACGTTTGAACCATTGTTTCTTTGAGTACTTTTTTAACTCCACCTTGTTTTTCTCCTCCTTTGGGATTCTGATAACTTATATATTAGGTCTGTTATTAGCGTTCCACAGATCACTGAAAGTTTTTCTTTTTTTTCCATTTTGCTTTCTTTGTCATTCAGATTAGTTAATTTTTATTGTTGTATCATCTCATTTGCTGATTCTTTCCTCTGTCCCTCCATTTGATTGTTGAGTTTATCAACTGAGCTTTGTATTTTGGTTATTATCTTTTTTGTTTCTAATATTTCAGTTTGGTTCTTCTTTGTCTCTGTCACATTTCAGAGACTTTTATTTAAAGATAGAGAGGGAAAGCACTGAGTGTGCAAGTGGGGAATGGGAAGAGGGAGAGGGAGAATCTCAATCAGGCTCCACACCCAGCACAAAGCCTGATGTAGGGCTTGATCCCATGACCATGAGATCCTGAGCTGAACTGAAACCAAGAGTTAGATGCTTAACCAACTGAGCTACCCAGGTGCCCCTACATTTCTGAGATTTTTAAAATTTATTTAAAGATTTTGTATTTTTTGTCACTTGTTTCCAGAATTTTTGCATTTGCTGTCAAAGCATTTTTATCATGGCTACTTGGAAATACCTGATAATAATTCTAACATCTCTTTCACCTTGGTGTTGTCACCTGTTTATTGTGTTTTTTCATTAAGTGTGAGACTTTCCCAGTTCTTGGTATTATGATTTTTTTAAATTTTTTTAATGTTTATTTATTTTTGAGAGAGAGAGAAGACAGAGTGCAAGGCAAGGAGGGGCAGAGAGACAGGGAAACACAGAATCAGAAGCAGGTTCCAGGCTCTGAGCTTTCAGCACAGAGCCTGATGCAGGGCTAGAACCCACGAACTCATGGGATGTGGAATTGAGAAGGAACTTCAGGTCAGATCATGACCTGAGCTGAAGTCAGACACTTAATGACTGAACCACCCAGGTGCCCCTGAACAAATGTACATGTTTTAAGATAAAATGAAATATTAGAATTTAAGGGTAACTACCTTAAATCATTTGTTCGTTTTTTCAACATAATACTTAATTTTATTTTATTTTTTAATTTACATCCAAATTAGTTAGCATATAGTGCAACAATGATTTCAGGAGTAGATTCCTTAATGCCCTTTACCCATTTAGCCCATCCCCCCTCCCATAACCCCTCCAGCAACCCTCAGTTTGTTCTCCATATTTATGAGTCTCTTCTGTTTTGTCCCCCTCCCTGTTTTTATATTATTTTTGTTTCCCTTCCCTTATATTCATCTGTTTTGTCTCTTAAAGTCCTCATATGAGAGAAGTCATATGATTTTTGTCTTTCTCTGACTGACTAATTTCATTTAGCATAATACCCTCCAGTTCCATCCACATAGTTGCAAATGGCAAGATTTCATTCTTTTTGATTGCCGAGTAATACTCCATTGTATATATATATACCCCATCTTCTTTATCCCTTCATCCATTGATGGACATTTGGTCTCTTTACACACTTTGGCTATTGTTGATAGTGCTGCTATAAACATTGGGGTTCATGTGTCCCTTTGAAACAGCACACCTGTATCCCTTGGATAAATACTAGTAGTGCAATTTCTGGGTTGTAGGGTAGTTCTATTTTTAATTTTTGAGGAACCTCCATACTGTTTTCCAGAGAAGCTGCACCAGCTTGCATTCCCAAGTATTATGATTTTTTAAAATTGAAACATGGACATTTAATATGATATGACACTATGGATCTTCTTTAAACCTACTATTATAATTGGCTTCCTCTGATACCACCTGGTAGAGAATGGGGTGCCACTGCCTCATCATTGTCAAGTGTAGGTAGAAATCCAGATTCCCCATTCAGTCTCCATTGGTGCCCAATGGGGTATTCCTGGATAATGCTGTATGGTAGGAGTTCTGGTTCCCACATGGTGTCCACAGAGAAAACTCTGGGGTGGCCTTGTTAACAGTAAGAAATGGTGAAAGTCCAAGCTCTTCACTGGCCTCCTCTGATACTACCCAAGCAGGGAGGGGAAGGAGTGCCTTGTTGCTTCCCACTAGGGTTGGAAGTTCATGTTTCCCACATGATCCCCACTGATACCACCTGGGCTTCATTACTAGCTTGTGGGAAATAAAGTCCTGGATCACTGCTTGGTCTTTTCTTACAACAGTCCAGCAGGAGTGTTGCAGTACTTCAGAATAGCTTTCGGAGGGTTGAAGTCAAGGTTCCTCACTTGGACTACGTTGGCATAGTTGGGGGTGGAGCCATAAGTTTTTCTAGGGTGTTTAGCTGGAGTAGAGTGGTTATTGTCTGTCTTGGTAGGCTTCTATACTGTTATTTTGGCAGGTGAGAGCAGGCGTATAGTGAGGCTTTTTTTTTTTTGCCTGTTCCTATTGCTGTTTCTGGGTTGCAGGAAAACCAAGGCTCTCAGCACTATGCCATATCAATTTGGATGCTTTTCATTTCTTTTTCTTGTCTGATTGCTGTGGCTAGGACTTCCAGTACTGTGTTGAATAAAAGTGGTGAGAGTTGGTATCCTTGTCTTATTTCTGATCTTAGAAGAACAGCTTTCACAATAGAGTATGATGTTATCTGTTTGTTTGTCACTTATGGCTATTATTATGTTGAAATATATTGCCTCTATACCCACCTTTTTGAGCGTTTTTATCATGGATGGATGTTGAATTGTGTCAAATGCTCTTCCTGATCTATTGAGATGATCATGATTTTTATCCTCCATTTGTTTACATAGTGTATCATGTTGATTGCTTTATAGATATTGAACCATCCTAGTATCCCTGGAATGAATGCCACTTGATTGTGGTGTGTGATCCTTTTAAAGTATTTTAAAGTATTGTTGAATTTTATCTGCAAATATTTTGTTGAAGATTTTTCCATTTATATTCAAATGGGATGTTGGCTGGTAATTCTTTTTCTTTCTTTCTTTCTTTCTTTCTTTCTTTCTTTCTTTTTTCTTTCTTTCTTTCTTCTTTCTTTTTTCCTTTCTTTCTTTCTTTCTTTTCTGTAGTGTCTGCATCTGGTCTTCATATCAGGGTGATTTTGGCCACATAAAATGAATTTGGAAGCACTTCTTCCTCTCAAATTTTTAAATATTTTGAGAAGGGTAGATATTAACTCTTATTTAAATGTTTGGTAGAATTCACCTGTGAAGAATTCACCAGGATCACTTATCTGGTGCTGGGCTTTATTTATTTATTTATTTATTTATTTATTTGGAGTTTTTAAATTACTAATTCAATTTCATAACTAGTAATTGGTCTGTTCACATTTTCCATTTCTTCCTGATTCAGTCTTGGATGGTTTTATGTTTTTAGGAATTTGTCCATTTCTTCTAGGCTGTCCAGTTTGTTGGCCTATAATTGTTCATTTTAATCTATTATAATTTTGTAGTCTATTATGTATTTTTGTGGTGCTCACTGTTACTTCTCCTTTCATTTGGATTTTTTTGAGTCTTCTTTTTTCATGATGAGCTGGCCAAAGGTGGATTTTTTTGAGTCTTCTTTTTCCATGATGAGCTGGCCAAAGGTTTATCCATTTTGTTTCTTTTCAAAGAACTAGTCCTTAGGTGCATCCTAAGTTTTTTGGTCTCTATTTCATTTATTTTTGCTCTGATCTTTATTATTTTCTTTTTTCCTTCTAACTTTGGGCTTTGTTCTTTTTCTAGTTCCTTTGGATAAGGTAAGATAGTTTATTTGAGATTTTTCTTGTTTCTTGATGTAGACCTGTATTGCTATAAACTTTCCTCTTAGAACTGCTTTTGCTGCGTCTCTTAGATATTGGAACATTGTCTTTCCATTTTCATTTGTCTCAAGGTATCTTTTGATTTCCTCTTTGGTTTTTTTGTTGAATCATTGGTTGTTTATTGTTTAGGCTTTATGTGTTTGTATTTTTTTCAATTTTTTTTTCTTGTAATTGATCTTTAGTTCCATACCATTGTGGTCAGAAAAGATGCTTCAACCTTCTTGAATTTATTGAGACATTTTTATTTTGTAACTGGAGTGTTAAAATTTCCTACTATGATTGTATTACTGTCAATTTCTCCTTTTATGTCTCTTAATATTTGCTTTATGTATTTAGGTGCCCCATGATGGGTGCATAGGTATTTACAATTCTTGTATTTCTTGTTTGATTGATACCTTTATCTCTATGTATCATTGTTCTTTGTCTTGCCACAGTCTTTGTTTTAAAGTCTGTTTTGTCTGAATCAGTGTTGTTATCCCAGCTTTCTTTTTTATTTCCATTTGCATATAATATATTTTTTCATCCCTTCACTTTCAGTCTGTGTTTATTTTTAGGTCTGAAGTTAGTCTCTTATAGGCAGCATATATATGGGTCTTTTTTTTTTAATATGTTCGGTCACCCTATGTCTTTGATTGGAGCATTTATTTTATGTGTATGTAAAGTAATTATTGATAGGTATGTACTTATTGCAATTTTTTAAATTGTTTTCTGGTTGTTTTTGTAGTTCCTCTTCTGGAGCTGTCTTCCTATGTAATTTGATGACTTTTTTTATTGCTATGTTTGGATTCCTTTCTCTTTATTTTTTTGTGTATCTATTATAGGTTTTGGTATGTGGTTTCCATGAGGTTCATATGCAACAACTTATGTACATAGCAGTTTATATTATATTAAGTTGCTAATCACTTAAGTTTGAACATATTCTAAGAGCAGTATGTTTTTGCTTTCCACCCTGTTTCGTTTTGATGTCATATTTTACTCTTTTTTTGTTTTGTGTATCCCTTAACTCATTATTGTATATATAGTTGATTTTACTACTTTTGTCTTTTTATACTCATAGTAGCTTTATAAGTAGTTGATTCATTTACCGTTACTGTAGGTTTACTTTTACCAGTGAGCTGTTTTTCTTTCAAAATTTTCTTATTTCTAGTTATGGCCTTTTTTTTCCACTTAAAGAAGTCACTTTAACATTTCTAGTAAACTCATTTTAGTGGTGATGAATTCCTTTACCTTTTACTTTGTTGAGGAAACTCTCTCTCCTTGAATTCTGAATGATAATCTTGTCAAAAAGAGTATTCCTGACTGTAGGGTTTTTTTTCTTTCAGCACTTTGAATAAATAATGCCACTCCCTTCAGGCCTACAGACTTCCTGTTGAAAATCAGCTGATTGCTGATAGCAATATGTAAGTGTTGCTTCTCTTTTCCTGCTTTTGAGATTCTTTCTTTAATTTTTGACATTTTGGTTATTTGTGTTTTGGTGTGGACCTCTTTGTTTTCATCTTGTTTGGGGCTTTTATTCCTGGACATGGATGTCTGTTTCCTTTCCTAGATTAGGGAGGTTTTCAGCTATTATTTCCTCAAGTAAGTTTTCTGCCCCTTTCTTTCTCTCTTCTTCTTCTGGGACTCCTATAAAGGAAATGATAGCCCACTTGATATTCTAGAGGTCTCTTAAGCTATCCTCATTTTTTAAAATTCATTTTTCTTTTATCTTTCTGCTTGGCTGATTTCCATTACCCTATCTTCCCGATTGCAGATCATCCTACTGCATCTAATCTGCTTTTGGTTTCCTGTAGTGTATTTTTCATTTCAGTTATTGTATTCTTTTGTTCTGATTGGTACTTTTTATATTATCTCTTTATTAAAGTTCTCACTATGTTTATTCTTCTCCTGAGTTTGGTGAGCATCTTTATGACCATTACTTTGAACTCTTTATCAGGTCTATTGCTTATCTCTGTTTCATTTAATTCTTTTTCTGAAGTTTTGTCTTGTTCTTTCATTTGGAAGATATTCCTCTGTCTCCTCATTTGGCTGACTCTATGTATTTATTTCTATGTGTTAAGTAGGCCAGCTATGTCTCCTGGTCTTAAGTAAGTGGCCATATGTGGAAGGCATCCTGTGGGTCCCAGAAGCACAGTTTCCTCTAGTCAGCAAAACCAGGACCTCCAGGGGTGTACTCTGTGTGTAGGCTATGTGTACCCTCCAGTTATGGATGGGCCTATACTGCTACAGGCACACTGATATGTGGGGCTGGACCCTAGACAGCTGGGCTATGATTTCCAACCATGACTGTTGCAGGCACATGGTGTGTAGGACTGGATCCCCAACCCTACTCCAGGGAAGGAGACATTTTGGAGTGGCACATGTCTAGCCGAGGCTATCTGGTGTGTGTGGCAGGATGAGAGCCAGTTTGGGAAGGTGCTGGTCCTAGCTGAGGCCACCTACTGAGTGCGGCATGTTAGGAACCACTTTGGGAAGGCACATACAAGAGTGGGCAGGTGGGGCATGACAAATCTGCAAGGGAACTGTAGGGCAGGGTGAGAGGTGCTAGCAAGGTAGATGGAAGGTATCAGAACTAGTACCTGCCAGTACTGGGCCAATGAGACAGAATGAAGTCAAGAAAAATGGTACCTGCCAGTGTTTCCATTCCTGGAGAAGATTTCTACAGATTTCTTCCCCTCTCGAATATGCTGTAAAATTAGTCAATCAGTCCCCTTCATGTATAGCCTAAGCACTTTTCAAACTGCTGTCTTTGTGCTGTGTCTCAAAGCAAGTGAGTTTGTGCATGGGCCCTTTAAGAATGGGGTCTCAGTTTTCTGTAGTCCTCCAGCTCTCCCAGAGTTAGCCCCACTGATTTTCAAAGCCAAACATTCTGGGGCTGGTCTTCTCAGTGAAGGTCCCCAGGGCAGGTGGTGTTCATTGTGGGGCTTGAAAAATCCCACTTGTGGGTTTCCATGATGAGATCCCAACCAGACCAGTCTCTGCCCCTCTTACCCTTCACGATGTCTTTTTCTTTATATCTTTAGCTGTGGAAGAGCGTTCTGCTAGTCTTCAGGTTCTCAGAGAGAGTTGCTCCCTATATAGCTGAAGCCTTGGTGTGTGGGGGAGGGGAAGGAGGAAGTGAGTTCAGAATCTTCCTACTTTTCTATATGATCAGGATCTTCTCTTTGCCTTTTTATGGTTTGACTATGATATGTCTAGATGTAGATCTCTGAGTTAATCCCACTTAGAGTTTATTGAACTTGGATGTTCTTCATCAGATTTGGAACTTTTGAATATTTTTTTCCACTGCTTTCCCTTTTTCTATTCCTTCTGAGCCCCCCCCCCCCTTTCTACACACATTTGAATGCCTGATGGTATTTTACAGGACTCTAAAGCTCTGTTTATTTTTCTTTTTTCTATCTGTTCCTCAGATTGTACAATCTCAACCGACCTTCCAGTTTGCTGATTCCTTCTGTCAGCTCAAGTCTGCTATTGATATCTTCTCATGGATTTTTCACTTCACCTATTGTATTTTTTGGTACTCTATAAATTTCTATTTTGTTCTTTTTTTATAATTTTATAATTTCTGTCTCTTTAGTGGTATTCTCTATTTGGTGAAATATTGTTCTTATACTTTAGTTCTTTAGATGTACTTTCCTTTAGTTCTTTGAATATATTTATGATAGTTTAAATTTTTGTCTGGTAAATCCAATTTATGGACTTTGTCAGAGAGTTTATACTGCTTGCTTTTTGCATGTGTGTGGGAGGGAGGGGCTTATTTTTATATTACAATATTTTGTTGTTGAAAAGTTAACATTTAAAATAACAAAATATAGAAACTCTGGAAATCAGATTGTCTACCCACTCCCCAAGTATTGTTGTTGCTGTTCATTGTTGTTGCTACTTATTTATTTAGTGACTGTCCTCAACCAATTCTGTAAAAATCTATTTTTTCTTGCATATAGCAAATAAAATCTCTGTTTTTTATCTTAATGTTCAGCTAATGATTATACAGTGATTTCCTTAAATATCTTGAACTGGTAAGTCTCTATCCTTTTCTGACGGGGTGTATGTGTTGGGATAAATTATCAATGCTATAGCATTCAGGTTTTAACTATGCCTTTCCCTTCGCTTCCTGCTTGTGTAGAGCCTCAAGGTCAGACAGAGGTGAGAGGCTAGGTTACCTCAGGTCTTTCCTGAGTATGTGCACAACTGTGCACGTGAACATGTCTTTCTAGAAGTCCAGCAATGTCAGAGCTTTTCAAAGTCCCCTATGAACATCCCATTTCCCAGTTTTTCCTTTTGAATTTTTTGGTAGCCTCTTAGACCCAAATGGTATTGTTGCTTTAGGCAGTTGCTGTGTTAAATAATTGCCATTAATTGTTTTCTATGAATACCCTACTCAGTGTGATAGGGCAGTTGTTAAATAAAGACAAGGCCCAAGAAGAGAGCTTATCCAGGAGCTTTCAGGCAGGTCAGAGTGACAGTTATCTGAGAATTGGGCTTCAGGAGAGCTCTACTCCCTTCCCGTGTGCTTCCTGTGGCTGCTGGGTTGCTGGTTTTCACTGGGATTGCACGGCTATTAATTGTTCCAAAGTTACTGTGGAGCTGGGGTGGGGGTGATGGGAATAGGGTAAATCCGAAAGCTTGCTGTTTTTACCTGCAGTCAGGTGTTTTCCTTTAATAAACACTCAAGTTATTGAAAATAAATAAACTTTGTTTATTTGAATTAACAGAATATGAAAAGTTCTAAAGAAGTTAATTCTATGTTTGCCATTGTCTCATTGTGGATTTTTGGAGGGCCTTACCTCTACCACTTAAGAAATCTTCACTTCAGTGTTATTTTGACACCGTTCACTCTAGTCCATCTCTCATACTTCACAAGTCTCAGTAGTTGACCTCCCTTCCCAGCTCAGAAGTTGAGTGGGAATGAACTGCAACCTCGTTTCTCTAATTTAGAAACTCTCCCTCCTCATTCTATCATCATAGAAGAGACGTCTTTACAAACTCAGCACTTCTCTGCGCAACTTTCCAGTGGCCTCTCATCTCACTCAGAGCAAATCCAAAGCCTTTTCCATGGTCTAAGAGGCCTTCTAAAACATACTTATCACCGCCTCTCTGATCTCAGCTCCTACCACTCTTCTCCTTGCTCACAGTGCTTCAGCTTGCTGGTCTTCTTGCTGTTCTTTTAGCAATGAAAAATGCTCCTACCTCAGGGCCTTTACATGTGATGTTTTCTTTGTTTTGTGCACTTTGCCCTCAGTGTCCACATGGTTCACTTTCTCACCCTCTTCGTAGATTTGCGCAACTATCTCTTATCAGAGAAGTCTTCTACAAGAATGAATGATTCCATCATCTTTCATCTTATCAGAGTCCATTGGATATCTCTCTTTTCTCTCCTATACCTTCAACAAAAAATTTTTAATGCTACTTTCTTTTCTTAAGATAAACCTTTCCTTTGTCCCTGCTTTCCCTGCTAGTTACCTTTCTGTCTTTCTCCTCTAATTCAAAGCTTAACTTTAGGAGATGTTTATAATTCTTAAGAGATTTTATACTTACATCTTCTACTGGCTCACCTTGTACTCACTTCTTAACCCTCTGCAACCTTACATTCACGCCCAGTACCTCATTAAAATTACTCAAGGTCACCAACAAGCTTCTTGCTGCCAGATGCAATGGACGGTTTCACAACCTAATCTGACTTGACCTTTCGCCAGCATTTGGTACTGCTGGCCACTTCTTCCTTTAAGTATTCCCTTCAGAGGCTTGAATGACATTGTACCCTCCTGATTCTCCTATTATTGCTGCTATCTCCTTGGGTCTCTTTTGAGATTCCTTCTCTTCTGTCTGTCCCTTAAATGCAACTCTCAAAATTCCATCCCCAATTTACCTTTCTTGTCATTCTACATACTTTCTGGATCACTCTCCATACTTTGGATTCCCGCTTGCAAGGTGATGCCTCCCAGATCTATAATTCCAGCCTGGTTCTTTCTCCAGAGCTTCAGATCAATATATGCAACTGGTGCCTGGTCCCTACACAGATGCCTCAGACTTAACATATTAAAACTTGAATTCAGGTCCCCCAGACATGTTTGCTAGTAGCTACCCTCTCTCTTACCACCTACACCCAATAACACCACAATCTGATGATTCTCACTCCAGAATTCTTTTAGGATCAATCCACTTTGCTCTATTCCCATGGCTACCACGCTGGTTTAGGCCACCACCATCTCTTGCTAGCATTATTTTCCCCCATTGATTTTAAGGTATTAAAATCATTAGCAGAGTTTATGAAGCCCAGCATGATATGTCTCTTACTTATGTCTTCACTTTCATCTTGAGCCTCAGCCCTCAAAATCTATGATCTAGTCATGCTATGCTTCTTCACTCTTCTTACTCCTGAACCTTTAAGCAGCCATCCGTCTCCTCTGGTTAAGTCTCTTGATTGTCTTCAGGTCTTGTCTTAGCTTATCTTCCTCTAAGAAACCTTTTCCAACTCTCCACATATAGATTACATGCTTGTATTATGTGCCATATTATATAGGACTGTCTGTTTAGCAGACCCTAATTGGGCAAGATACAGAAGAAAGAAGTGATGGTTATTTGGAACTAAGGACCTGCTGGGGGTACATTATGAAGAGCCCAACAGAAAGAATCCAGACCCTGCTCTTTAAAATAAAATGTTACCAACATCTATTCAGTGGCAGTGACTAACATGGAAAAGAAACCACAGATTTTTGGCCAGTGTGTGAGTAACAAATTAGCAAGAGTACTGAAGGGGCCAGGACCTCAGGTGAAAGGCAGAAGGAGCCAGTCAGAGAACTGACTAGGAACTACAAAGTTCCAGGCACTTTGCTTTTTATTTAAGAATGTGAGGCAAATAAATCTCCCAGGTGTCCACAAGGTGCTGGATTTCTACAGTTACAATAATAAAAATCAAACCACAGATTCTATGCCCAGATTTGTCCTTATTACTAGATCTAATAGTCAAATTAGATCTAATAGGACTTGTGCACGGAATGGTTATCTCTGAGCACCCAGCTGTCTCCTCCCACCAAGATCTTGTGGCTCATAGTGTGTGTCTGACTGGAGAACCACACCTTAGTCAGAAAATGACATTGTCCCTACAAAAGGGACTCCAGCCACCATTGAACTAGATGGCTGGTGTATAGTCCATTCATCACCCACTAAAGATGACCCCACTTAGAGATGATCTTAGCTTCTCTTAACTTGGAGATTAGAGATTAGAAATTAAGATGACAAAAAATCTATTCAAATATGAATAAGAAATCAGGAATTAAATTTGTATTATTTCACCTGCGGGTTTTGTGTGTGTGTGTGTGTGTGTGTGTGTGTGTGTGTGTGTGTGTTTGAGAGGGCTTGAAAATACACATAAGAAATCAGCTTTTGGAAGTCATTCCCCAACCAGTATATTTTATTTTAGACTGTTAAATTAACTTGATGCAAATATATGGTTGGGTGGTATACCAGATGACAAGAATAGAGGATATCATTTGTACAAGTGTCAGAATTCATGATCTACACCAACTTTTTCACTTGACTTAAAGAGCAGAAACCCACATATCAGGAGTATAACCAAAAAAAATCTTTCCTTCATTGTGCTGCAGGCAAGCAGCCTGGAAGAATTCTTCAAAACCTCCAACTGTGAAGAAATGTATTATCATGTCATTTGAGTCCTTGCCACTCTGCTTTGTAAGGCTTTGGCATTTCTTTCTGTCTAATTTCTAACTGTCTAAGCAGGTCTTCCATTCTATGCCGAAGAAGCAATGTTTCCCTAGGTTCATTTTACAGGACAAGCCAAATATATAATCAGAGACAGGTTCTGGAGAACAGAGAATGGGGGTAGCAGGACTTTCCCCTTCTTGGATAGCTGTACCCCAATTGCCTATATGTAGATCAAAGTGCGGTCCCAGCACTGGCAACATCAACCTCACCTGGGCACATGGTAGAAATGCAAAGTCCCAGACCCTCCCCCTAGACTTTCTGAATCAGACATTCTGACACAGGGCCCAGAAATGTGTTCTAAAAGGCTCTCCAGGTAATTCTGATGCTACTACCGTGGGGAACCACTCCCTTTACTAATCTCAGGCATCCCAGATCAAGGGCAGAAAATAGGACCTATGCTTGTCCAATTAGAGTAAATGTCAGGAATTTATCAGAAGCTCCCAGAAGACTCCTGTTCTTCCAGCTGTCTTGGAGTCAGTTTCCTGTACAGCTGGCTTATAATCCCAAATGGAGAACCTGTCTGAGAATGAAGCCAACACATGGAAGAAAGCCCAGCAAGCTGGGCCAAGCCCTGTGCCTCAAGGCAGAGAGAAACAGGTCCTGATAATGTTGCTGGAGTCCAGACATCAAGCATGACTTCAAGCCAGTTCTGCTGTGAGCTATCCAGATACAAAAGTGGATTACCTTTTTACTGAAGCCAGTTTGGCCCAGGTACCTTGACACTTAAGACTGAAAGAATTCTAAGGGATACAATATGCAAATGATATTCTGTGCCAGTCAGTGGAGATAAGCATTTTTTTAAAAGCCACTAAACTGATGAGAACTCCCTCTTAGTAGAGAACCTTGCCTCCTGAATTATGAAGAAAATTAAGGTCATTTGGACACTATTATCAGCATGGCCTTTCTCTTCTTCCACTCTGAGATGAGGAGGTGACTTCTCTGGAAGGCTCCTTCACCCCCTGTGTCCTTGATCCTCTACCTTCCCACATCTCCCAGGACCTTGCTCCTTAGGTCACTCCTTTTCCCTTCTAGAGCCTCTGCCTCTCCTTCCCTAAATCCTTATTGCCATCAGTCTATAAATATGCCTAAATCTCTCATCCTAAAAAATCTCTCTCTTGACACTGAGCTTTCTTGTGGTATGGTCCAGCCTCTTGACCACAATTCTCATTCAAACATTGCAAGTAAGTAATATAGATTTACTGTTTTCATTGCCTCACCTCCCAGTGTGCTTCAATTTGACTTCTCACTTCACCACTTACCTGAAAATGTTTTCATTAGGATTACCAATGGCCACCCCATGCTGAGTCCAGTGGACATTGTCCTGAGCTTTCTTGAGTTCTCTGTTGTATTTGACATCATTGGTCATTCTTTTCTTCCTGATATTCTCTACTTCCTTGGCTTCTATGATATCACTCTCTTCTAATTCTTTTCACACTTCCAGCTTCTCCTCTGTGTGTCTAGTAAAAGTTGGTGTAACCTGGGATTCTGTCCTTAGTACATTGTTCCTCTCCTCTTTCTCTCCATGGATGATCTTAGGCATTCTCCTGTCTCAACTAGCACCAATGTTCCATGGATTCCAGAATCTGGTTACCTATCCCAGATCTTTCCCTAGGCTTCAGACACATACATCCAACTACCTATTGGATATCATATTGATGTTCTATAGTCTTCTTACATTCAACATGTCCCCAACTGACCTAATAATAACCCCCAACCCCACATGTCTTCATTTTGTATTTTCTACTTCAATTGGCAACACCACTACCAACCAAATCACTCATGTAAGAACTCGTCTTGGAGGAGGCAAGATGGCGAAACAGCATGGAAGTCTTTTGTGTGTCTCACATCCATGAAATACAGCCAGACCAACACTAAACCATCCTACACACCTAGAGAAGTGGAGGATTAACACAACAATCTGCACAACCTGAACCACACAATTCAGCAGAAAGAGAAAAAATTCATTTTATTTTCAATTTCTATTAAAAATATTTTTTAAATTCTTATTACTATATTTTTTAATTTTGTGTAATTTTTTTCAAATTCTATTTTACTTCCATCATTTTATTTTAGTCTACTTCAGTGTATTCACCTTTTCAAATTTTCAAACGATTTCTTTTTTTTTCTTTTTTCCCTTTTTCATTTATTTTCTTTGTCTTGAATGAAGAAAGAGAAAACCTTCACTTTTACTTTCAATTTCTATTAAAAATATTTTTCTTTAATTTTTTTACTATATTTTTTGCTTTTATGTAAATTTTTTCAAATTCTATTTTATTTCCATCATATTTTAGTCTACTATAGTGTATTCACTTTTTCAAATTCTCAAACGATTTCCTCTTTTTTCTCCCCCCCCCCCGCTTTTTTTCTATAATCTGTCAAACCACTTTCAACACCCAGACCAAAACACACCTAGGATCTAGCATCATTTATTTAATTTGTGTGTGTATGTGTGTATGTTTAATTTTTTAATTTTAATATTTTTTTAATTTTATTTTTTTCTTTTAATTTTTCTACCTCATTAATTCCTTTTCTCCCTTCAAAAAGACAAAATGAAGGAGTTCACCCCAAAAGAAAGAGCACAAAGAAGCGACAGCCAGGAATTTAACCAACACAGATGCAAGCAAGATGTCTGAACCAGAATTTCAAGTCACGATAATAAGAATACTAGCTGGAGTCAAAAATAGATTAGAATCCCTTTTTACAGAGATGAAAGAAGTAAAAAATAGAATGAAATTAAAAATGTTATAACTGAGCTGCAATCACAGATGGATGCAGCGGTGGCAAGGATGTATGAGGCAAAACAGAGAATCAGTGATATAGAGGACAAACTTATAGAGAATAACAAAGCAGAAAAAAAGAGGGAGATTAAGGCAAAAGAGCGCAATTTAAGACTTAGAGAAGTCAGTGAATCATTAAAAAGGAACAACATCAGAATCATAGGGGTCCCAGAAGAGGAAGAGAGAGAAATAGGGGTAGACGGGTTATGTGAGCAAATCATAGCGGGAAACCTTCCTAACCTGGGGAAAGACACAGACATCAAAATCCAGGAAGCACAGAAGACCCCCATTAGATTCAACAAAAACCGACCATCAACAAGGCATATCATAGTCAAATTCACAAAATACACAGGTAAGGAGAGAATCATGAAAGCAGCAAGGGAAAAAAAAAGCCCCTAACCTACAAGGGAAGACAGATCAGGTTTGCAGCAGACATCCGCATAAACTTGGTAGGCCAGAAAGGAGTGGCAGGATATATTCAATGTGCCGAATCAGAAAAATATGCAGCCAAGAATTCTTTATCCAGCAAGGCTGTCATTCAAAATAGGGGGAGAGATAAAAAGGTTCCCAAACAAAAATGAGTTTGTGACCACTAAACCAGCCCTGCATGAAATTTTAAGGGGACTCTCTGAGGGGAGAAAAGATGGAAAAAAAATTATACACACACACACACACACACACACACACACACACACACACACCAAAAGCAACAAAGATTAGAAAGGACCATAGAACACCACCAGAAACTCCCAACTCTACAAGCATCATAATGGCAATAAATACATATCTTTCAGTACTCACTCTAAATGTCAATGGACTCAATGCTCCAATCAAAAGACATAGGGTAATAGAGTGGATAAGAAAACAAGATCCATCTATTTGCTGTTTACAAGAGACCCACTTCAGACCTAAAGACAACATCAGATTGAAAATAAGGGGACAGAGAACCATCTATCATGCTAATGGTCAACAAAAGAAAGCCAGCGTAGCCATACTTATATCAGACAATCTAGACTTTAAAATAAAGACTGTATCAAGAGATGCAGAAGGGCATTATATCATAATTGAGGGGTCTATCCACCAAGAAGACCTAGCAATTATAAACATTTTTGTGCCAAATGTGGTAGAACCCAAATATATAACTCAATCACAAACATAAAGCAACTCATTGATAGTAATACCATAAGAGTAGGAGACTTCAACACCCCACTCACAGCAATGGACAGATCATCTAATCAAAAAAATCAACAAGGAACAATGGTTTTGAATGACACACTTGACCAGATGGACTTAACAGATATATTCAGAACATTTCATCCTAAAGCAGCAGAATATACATTCTTCTCCAGTGCACATGGAACGTTTTCCAGAATAGACCACATACTGGGACACAAATCAGCCCTCAGCAAGTACAAAAAGATCGAGATCATACCATGCATATTTTCTGACCACAATGCTATGAAACTCGAAATCAACCACAAGAAAAAATTTGGAAAGGTAACAAATACTTGGAGACTGAAGAACATCCTACTAAAGAATGAATGGGCTAACCAAGAAGTTAAAGAGGAAATTAAAAGGTATATGGAAGCCAATGAAAATGATAACACTACAACCCAAAACCTCTGAGACACAGCAAAGGCGGTCATAAGAAGAAAGTATATAGCAATCCAGGCCTTCCTAAAGAAGGAAGAAAGATCTCAGATATACAACCTAACCTTACACTTTAAAAAGCGGGAAAAAGAACAGCAAATAAAACCCAAAACCAGCAGAAGACAGGAAATAATAAAGATTAGAGCAGAAATTAATGCTATCAAAACCAAAAACAAACAAACAAAAAACAAACAAACCAGAACAGATCAATGAAACCAGAAGCTGGTGCTTTGAAAGAATTAACAAAATTGATAAACCACTAGCCAGCTTGATCAAAAAGAAAAAGGAAAGGACCCAAATAAATAAAATCAAGAATGAAAGAGGAGAGATCACAACCAACACAGCAGAAATAAAAACAATAATAAGAGAATATTATGAGCAATTATATGCCAATAAAATGGGCAATCTGGAAGAAATGGATGAATTCCTAGAAACATATACACTACCAACACTGAAACAGGAAGAAATAGAAAATTTGAACAGACCCATAACCAGTAAGGAAATCAAATTAGTAATCAAAAATCTGCCAAAAAACAAGAGTCCAGGGCCAGGTGGCTTTCCAGGGGAATTCTGCCAAACATTTAAGGAAGAGTTAACACCTATTCTCTTGAAGGTGTTCCAAAAAATAGAAATGGAAGGAAAACTTGCAAACTCTTTCTATGAAGCCAGCCTTACCTTGATTCCAAAACCAGACAGAGACCCCACTAAAATGGAGAACTATAGACCACTTTCCTTGATGAACATGGATGCAAAAATCCTCAACAAGATATTAGCCAACCGGATCCAACAATACACTAAAAAAATTATTCACCACGACCAGGTGGGATTTATACCTGGGATGGGTATAGATGGGATGCAGGGCTGGTTCAATATCCACAAAACGATTAACGTGACTCATCACATCAATAAAATAAAAGACAAGAACCATATGATCTTCTCAATAGATGCAGAGAAAGCATTTGACAAAATACAGCATCCTTTCTTGATAAACATCCTCAAGAAAATAGGGATAGAAGGAGGATACCTCAAGATCATAAAAGCCATATATGAACAATCCAATGCTAATATCCTCCTCAATGGGGGAAAAACAGAGAGCTTTCCCCCTAAGGTCAGGAACAAGACAGGGATGTCCACTCTCACCACCATTATTTAACATAATATTGGAAGTCTTAGCTTCTGCAATCAGACAACACAAAGAAATAAAAGGCATCCAAATCAGCCAGGAGGAAGTCAAACTTTCACTCTTTGCAGATGACACGATACTCTATATGGAAAACCCAAAAGATTCAACCAAAAAACTGCTAGAATGGATTCATGAATTCAGCAAAGTTGCAGGATATAAAATCAATGCACAGAAACCGGTTGCATTCCTGTACACCAACAATGAAGCAACAGAAAGAGAAATCAAGGAATCAATCCCATTTACAGTTGCACAAAAAACCATAAAATACCTAGGAATAAATTTAACCAAAGAGGTGAAAAATCTCTTTTGAAAACTATAGAAAAGCTTATGAAAGAAATTGAAGAAGACACAAAAAAAATGGAA
This sequence comes from Panthera tigris, assembly GCF_018350195.1. Taxonomy (NCBI): domain Eukaryota; kingdom Metazoa; phylum Chordata; class Mammalia; order Carnivora; family Felidae; genus Panthera; species Panthera tigris. Next base: position 25,498,445 of record NC_056666.1, read on the forward strand.
AAAGATTCCATGCTCCTGGATAGGAAGAACAAATATTGTTAAAATGTTGATACTACCCAAAGCTACCTACATATTCAATGCAATCCCTATCAAAATAACACCAGCATTCTTCACAGAGCTAGAACAAATAATCCTAAAATTTGTATGGAACCAGAAAAGACCCCGAATAGCCAAAGCAACCTTGAAAAAGTAAACCAAAGCAGGAGGCATCACACTCCCAGACTTCAAGCTATACTACAAAGGTGTAATCATTAAGACAGTATGGTACTGGCACAAGAACAGACACTCAGATCAATGGAACAGAATAGAGAACCCAGAAATGGACTCACAAACGTATGGGCAACTCATCTTTGACAAAGCAGGAAAGAATATCCAATGGAATAAAGACAGTCTCTTCAGCAAGTAGTGCTGGGACACTACATGCAGAAGAATGAACCTTGACCACTTTCTTACACCATACACAAAAATAAACTCAAAATGGATGAAAGACCCCAATGTAAGACAGGAAGCCATCAAAATCCTCGAGGAGAAAGCAGGCAAAAACCTCTTTTATCTTGGCCGCAGCAACTTCTTACTCAACACCTTTCCAGAGGCAAGGGAAACAAAAGCAAAAATGAACTACTGGGACATCATCAAAATAAAAATATTCTGCACAGTGAAGGAAACAATCAGCAAAACTAAAAGGCAACCAACAGAATAGGAGAAGAAATTTGCAAATGACATATCAGATAAAGGGTTAGTATCCAAAATCTATAAAGAACTTCTCAAACTCAACACCCAAAAAACAAATAATCCAATGAAGAAATGGGCAAAAAACATGAATAGACACTTCTCCAAAGTGGATGTCTATCCAGATGGCCAACCGACACATGAAAAAATGCTCCACATCACTCATCATCAGGGAAATACAAATCAAAACCACATTGAGATACCACCTTACACCTGTCAGAATGGCTAACATTAACAACTCAGGCAACAACAGATGTTGGCAAGGATGTGGAGAAAGAGGGTCTTTTTTGCATTGTTGGTGGGAATGCAAGCTGGTGCAGCCACTCTGGAAAATAGCATAGAGGTTCCTCAAAAAACTAAAAATAGAACTACCCTATGACCCAGAAATTGCACTTACTGGGCATTTATCCAAGGGATACGGGTGTGCTGTTTCACATGAACCCCCATGTTTATAGCAGCACTATCAACAATAGCCAGAGTATGGAAAGAGCCCAAATGTCCATCAAGGGATGAATGGATAAAGAAGATGTGGTATATATATACAATGGAGTATTACTCAGCAATCAAAAAGAATGAAATCTTGCCATTTGCAACTACGTGGATGGAACTGGAGGGTATTATGCTAAGTGAAATTAGTCAGAGAAAGACAAAAATCATATGACTTCCCTCATATAAGGACTTTAAGAGACAAAACAGATGAACATAAGGGAAGGGAAATAAAAATATAAAAACAAGGAGGGGGACAAAACAGAGGAGACTCATAAATACGGAGAACAAACTGAGGGTTACTGGAGGGGGTTTGGGAGGGGGGATAGGCTAAATGGGTAAGGAGCACTAAGGAATCTATTCCTGAAATCATTGTTGCACTATATGCTAACTAATTTGGATGTAAATTTAAAAAAATAAAAAAAATAAAATTAAAAAAAGTTACATAGGAATAATATATATAAAAAAACAAAAGCAGAACTCATCTCTTCCCCCTGGTTGACCTCTAACTTCTAGTCAATCACACATCCTGCGGATCTTGCCTACCAAAGAGTTCTCTCCATCTCTATCACCTCTCTGTATTTAAACCATATTTAAGATGTTTGTCACTTCCCCATGTATTAGGTCTTTCTTTTCCTCTTCAAATTAAAGCTTCTTTTAGGCCTCCAGAAGGCCTAATATGGAAACATGCCAAGCAAAACTATACTGCCTCCTCTCATGATCAGATTCTTTTATTGCCTTCTCATTGCCAATAGCATCATTTCTCAAATTGTCAACCACGTAATATCTGCATCAGGCTCACCTAAGGTGTTTGTGGCAATGCTAATTCTCATTGGTAATCAGAATCAGTGATTATACTGGTAATTTTACCCAACATATTATCCAGCTGGTGCCTAGATGTTTTCCCACATGTACCTCAGGGATACAGACATAAAAATTTTGGAAGCTCTGGTCCATTTACACACCAGGACTCTCCTATTCCTAGCTCTTGCCTCTCCCATCTTATTTCTTTTTTACTATTCCTTGACTTTAGATCCATGCTTTGGTAATCCTAAATGCCTGTATTATACCATACTGTGTGCATCTCTTGTTTGATTTTCTCTTGTCTCTACTGAAACACTCAGCTTCCTTCCATCACTCTCTACCCCCTTTGCCTGGTTTTCTCCTATTTAACCACTGAGACTCACTTCAAATTTCCTCTTTTGCAGTAGTTTTTAGTGTTCTACCCTCCAATTCCTCTGCTCTTTTATATCTGGTCTCCTTCTTTGCAACAGGTTAGATCCCCTCTTGGGCTTCCACATGTATATCTCTATTATTGCTCTTATCCTTGGTCTCAGAGTTCACAATTTGTGAGCCTCTTCTTTCCTGTACAGTGTGAGGACGTTGAAGTCAGGGAATGTGTCCTGTTCAGTTCACTAATCCTCCTCCTGAGCATAGGCTGGATATAGAGTAGGCACTCAAATGTTTCTTCCATAAATGAAATATGCATACTATGGATACTCCCTATCCTTATTTTTTTCTATCCTTGTGAGCTTTTCTCTGCTTCAGAAATGGGAAATTGTTCATGATATAAGCAGACAAAGGTGCAGAGGTAGGGCACAAATGGTAAGAGAGGAGTGAGGAGGTAGAAGATAAAATTAATAGTGATGGCATTAAAGATGAACGGAGAAGGAAGATGCTCAAGCTGCTCATGGAAAAGAGACCATTAAGGCCATTATGATAGTGGAGGAAGAAGGTCATGAGCTTCTGAACAATGGCAACGTTCTTCTCTGTTTTCCTAGTTTGTTAAGAATTTTTATCATGAGAGGGTGTTGGATTTAATCAAATGCTTTTTTGCATCTGTTGGGATGATGGTGTGATTTTTTTTTCCTTCATTCTGTTAATGTGGTTGTGTTACATTCATTGATTTTCATATGCTGAGCCATTGTTGTAAGCTGGGATAAATCCCATTTGCTCATGGTATATAATTCCTCTTACTATGCTGTTAAATTTGGTTTGTTCAGGATTTTTTGCATCTGTGTTCATTAGGGATATTGGTCTATAATTTTCTTACAGTGTCCTTATCTGTCTTTGGTATCAGGTTAATGCTGGCCTCATAAAATAAATTTGGCAATGTTCCCTCTGATTCAGTTTTTGGAATAGTTTGAGAAGTATTGTCATTAATTATTCTTTATTTTATTTTATTTTATTTTATTTTATTTTTATTTTTTGTTAGAGGGAGCATTAGTTCCTCTTTAAATGTTTGATAGAATTGGCCAGTGAAACCATCTGGTCCTGGGCTTTTCTTTGTTGGGAGGTTTTGCTTACTGATTCAATCTCCTTGCTAGTTATATAAGTCTGTTCAGATTTTATATGTCTTCATGAGTCAGTCTTTATAGGTTGTGTCTTTCTAGGAACTTATCCATTTTTTCTATGTTATCCAGTTTGTTGGTATATATAAAGGCCATATATGAAAAGACCTAAAAATATAAAACTCCTAGAATACAGCATAGAGGAAAATCTTCATGACATTGGTCTTGGCAGTGATTTCTTGGATATGACATCAGAAGCACAGCAAAAGACACAGTTAATGGAGTGAAAAGGCAGTCTATGGAATGGGAGAAAATACTTGTATAACGTTTATCTGTTAAGGTATTGATTTCTAAAATATATAAAAAAGTTCCTACAACTCAATAGCTAAAAACAACCTGATTTAAAAAATGGGCGAAGGACTTGAATAGGAATTTTTACAAGGTCATGCAAATGACCAACAGGTGTATGAAAAGATGCTTTGTGTCATTTGCCATCAGGGAAATGCAAATCAAAACCACAATGTGATACCACCTCACATGTTAGTATGGCTATTACAAAACCAAACCAAAAGAAACAAGTGTGGATGTGGAGAATGTGGAGAAATTGGAACCCTTGCACATCATTGTTGGTGAGGAAGCAAAATGGTGCAGTTGGAATATAGAGGTTCCTCATAAAATTAAAAATGGAACTACCATAGGACTTAGCAATTCTACTTCTGGATATTTACCCAAAGGAACTGGAATCAGAATCTTGAAGAGATGACTCCACACCCATGCTAATTGAACCATTATTTACAGTAGCCAAGATGTGGAAACAACCTAAATTTCCATCAATGGAAGAAAGAATTTTTTAAAATGTGGTACATACTGAGGCGCTGGGTGGCTCAGTCAGTTAAGTGTCTGACTTCAGCTTGTTGCATCTACACAACTCCTGAAACAGAATGCTACGGGCACCAGTGACAGTCACAACAAAGTTTATTACAATGAGAGGCAAGGCCGACCAATTGGGACCAACACTCTTGATAAGAGTGCAGCCCCGAGCAGCCAGGGTACAGGGTTTTTATGGCCGATCACATCATTTTATCATCACCTGGGAACAGAACAGAGAAACAATTCCCAGATGAGTTAGAAACAGTTGCTGGATGAGGTGATTATTTTAGACTTTCTGCCACTAAGTTGCAACCAGTGGATCTCCTTGACCTTGCCTCTCATGCTCTTTTCTTTGAACTTCTGTTTCCTTAGTTGGTAAAGCCTGATTTACAAGAGTATGAAGCGTAATTTACAAGAGTAAAGCAAGGCTATTATCTCTTGACCTTCAGTGTCAGAACAAAGCTGTTATTTTTCAAGCTACGCCATTAGCCCTACACTAAAATTTAACCCTTACAATCTCATGTCATGATCTCACAGTTTGTGAGTTCAAGTCCCGCATCGGACTCTGTGCTGACAGCTTGGAGCCTGGAGTCTGCTTCAGATTCTGTGTCTCCCTCTCTGCCCTTCTCTGTCTCCTGCTCACGCTCTGTCTCTCTCTCCTTCAAAAATAAATAAACGTTAAAAAAAATTTTTTTAAATGTGGTACATGCTTATAATGGAATATTATTCAGCCTTAAAAAAGAAGGAAATCCTGGAATATGTGACAACATGGACAAACTTTGAGGACATTATGCTAGGTGAAATAAACCAGTCATAGAAGGATAAATACTGTACAATTCCACTTCTTTGAAGCATCTAAAATAGTCAAACTCATTGAGGCAAAGAATAGAATGGTGACTGGGAGAAATGAAAATGGGGAGTTGCTAATTAGTGGGTATAAAATTTCTATTTTTATTCCAAAAAGTAGAAGAGGAAGGAGAACTTCCAAATTCATTCCTGGAGGCTAGAATCACCCTTATACCGATACCAGATAAAGACACTACAAAGAAAGAGCTACAGGCCTGTATCTCTGATGAACATAGGTGCAAGAATCCTCAACAAAATACTAGCAAACCAAATCAAACAATACAGTAAAAAAAAAAAATCATTCACCACAATCAAGTGGGATTTATTTCTGGGATACAAGGGTGATTCAATATTTGCACATCAACCAATGTGATATATTACATCAACGAGAGAAAGGATAAAAACCATATGATCACTTCAATAGATGCAGAAAAAGCACTTGGCAAAGTACAAAATTCACTCATGATAAAAATACTCAACAAAGTAGGCTTAGGGGCAACATACCTCAACACAATAAAGTCCATATATGAAAAACCCACAAATGACATCATACTTAATGGTGAAAAGCTGAGAGCTTTTTCCTTAAGATCAGGAACAAGATAAGGATGTCCACTCTCACCACTTTTATTCAACATAGCCCTAGCAATCAGATAAGAAAATTAAGTCCTAGCCACAGCAATCAGACAAGAAAAAGAAAGAAAAGGCATCTAAACTGGTAAGGAAGAAGTAAAACTTTTGCTATTTGCAGATGACATGATACTATATATAGAAAACCCTAAACACTCCACTGAAAACTTCTAGAACTGATAAATGAATTAAGTAAGGTCACAAAATAAAAAATCAGTATATAGAAATCCATTTCATTTCTATACACTAATAATAAACTAGCAGAAAGAGAAATTAAGAAAACAATCCCATTTATAATTGCACCAAAAACAATAAAAATACCTAGGAATAAACTTAACCAAGGAGGTGAAAGACCTACACTCTGAAAACTGTAAGACACTGATGAAAGAAATTGAAGATGATATGAACAAATGGAAAGATATCCCATGCTCAATATTTGAAGAACAAATATTTCTTAGATGTCCATACTACCCAAAGCAATCTACAGATTTAATGCAATCCCTATCAAAATACCAACAGCATTTTTCACAGAACTGGAACAAATAATCCTAAAATTTGTTTAGAACCACAAAAGACCCTGAATAGCCAAAGCAATCTTGAAAAAGAACAGCACTGAAGGTATCACAATCCCAGATTTCAAAATATACTACAAAGCTGTAGTAACCAAAACAGTATGGTATTGGCACAGAGACTATTGCAAAGATGGTGGAGTAGGAGGACCCCGGGCTCACTTTGTCTCATGGGTACACCTAGATAATACCCATATTGGTGAAAATAACCTGGAAGATGACCTGGAGACTTGCAGAACAAACTCTCCACAGCTCAACACAGACAAGAAGCCACATGGAAGAGGGTAGGAATGGTGGAGATGCAGTTGAGCACTAAATGGACTTGTGGGGCATTCCATGGGAAGGAGGGAGCCATGGGCATAGAGAGGGGAGAAACATTACTCTCACATCAGGGGAGACCATGCAGGGAAGAGAAATCCCAATAACATTTGGCTTTGAAAACCAGAGGGGCTGAATCTTGTGAGTTCTTACAACCAGTAGAACTTAAAACCTGGAATTTTAAAAATCATCAGCTCAGTTTTCAGGGAGCTGGGAGGGTAAGAAGAAACTGGGTCCTTGCCCTTAAAGAGACAGGAGATAGAGGGTAGAACCAGTAGTTTGAAAAATGCTTAGGGCTAGAGGAGAGAGTGGTTTACTCATCTCAGAGTGTGTCCAGGAGGGACAGAGATTGGTGGGGGACTCCTCCAGGAACAAAGGAGCTGGCAAATGCCACTTTCCTCCTCTACCCCCCAGCCTAGATACCCAGCTACTTCTGGGAACCAGTGCCAAGACTTGCCACCTAACTTGCTTGCACTGTAGCCTGCCAGCCCCTCACCCCAGCTCCCGCATTGCCCTTTTGTGGATCCACCCCTCCAGACTGAACTGCTTCAGTCCTGGTGCTGCAGGGCCCCTCCCACAGGGGACTACCAGCCCACAAACATTGCTAACCCTGCCTCTCTAGCCCCTATGCATGTTGTGGCTCCACCCCTTCCAAAACGCTCTTGGCCAGATCCATCAAAGCAGTACCAGAAGCCTGGCACTGTGCAAGTAGCCCATACAAGGGCCAGCACCACTCCAAAGTGAGTCCTGCCCCAGGGAGAGGGGGAGATAACCACATACACCAGACTGACTGTGGCCCCAACAGTGGACTGGGGCAGACAGCTGGTCTGACTGCAGGCCCTGCCCACCACCCGTCTCAGGGGACAGCATAGGGAAAGTGCCCTGTAGTTTGGCACTACTTCATCTCTGGCAAATACCTGGTCTGGCCCAACTAAAGCCCAAGGTAGCCCCAGAATGGCCCACTAACACAGGGACCAGACCCAGCCCACAGCAGACAAAGAGAACCATTACACATGACTGGACTGAAGGTAAACACAGCTCAGCCCACAATAGTAACACACATAGGAGGTACCCTGAAGTGCCATTTTCTAGTGAAAAGGAGACATTGCACTGTGGGGAACTACAGGACCTATTCCTCACAAAGCCACTACTTTCAAGAACAGGAGATGTAGCTAACTTTCCTAACACGTAGAAACAGACATAGCAATAGATAAAATGAGGAGACAGAAGAATATGTCCCACATGAAAGAATAGAACAAAATCATAGCAAGAGACCTAAGCAAAATGGAGGTAAGTAATATGTCTGGAAAAGAATTTAAAGTAATGGCCATAAAGATACTCACTAGACTTGAGAAAAGAATGGAGGACCTCAGAAGAGACCCTCAAAAAAGAGAAGACATAAAAAAGAACCAATCTGAGATGATAAACTCAATAAATGAAATTAAATATAGACTACCTTCGGGGTGCCTTGGTGACTCAGTTGGTTAAGCTTCTGGCTTTGGCTCAGGTCATGATCTCGATGGTTCATGGGTTCAAGCCCCATATTGGCTCTCTGCTGTCAGCACGGAGCCAGCTTTGGATCCTCTGTCTCCCTCTGTCTCTCCTCCTCCCCCGCCCCTTGCACACTCCCTCTTTCTCTCTCAAAAATAAACATTAAAAAAACAGACTACCTGAAATAAATAGTATACAAGAGAAAGCCAAAGAATGGATCAGTGACCTGGAGGACAGAGTAATGGAAAATAGTCAAGCTGAGCAGGTGAGAGGGAAAAATATGCAAAATGAGAATAAACACCATCAAGCATAATAATAGTCACATTATAGGAATCCTAGAATGAGAAACGAGAGAAAAGGGAGCAGAAAATTTATTTGAAGAAATAATAGCTGAAAATTTTCTGAATCTGGAGAAGGAAACAGAAATCCAGATCTAGGAAACACAGAAAACCCCCAACAAAATCAACCCAGAGAGATCCATACCAAGACACAAAGTAAATGAAATAGCAAAAAATTGTGATAAAGAGAGAATTTTAAAAGCAGCAAGAGAAAAGGAAAGCAGTTACATACCAGGGAAACGCCATAAATCTGTCAGTGGATTTTTCAGCAGAAACTTTACAGGCCAGAAGGAGTGGGGCAGGATATATACAAAGTACTGAAAGGAAAAAAATCTTCAGGTAAGAATACCCTATCCATCAAGGCCATCATTCAGAATAGAAGGAGAGACAGAGTTTCCCAGACAAACAAAAGTTAAAGGAATTCCTGACCACTAAACCAGGAGCAAAACTAGCCACTTTCCCATCACACATGGTGCCATTGGCCTTCCCAAAACCACAGTCCAGCTGCCCTCCTGCTCAAGTCAGTGTGCACTGCTGCCTGCTCATGACAAGTCAACACACCTTCACCTCAGATCAACAGGGACTCAAACTGAGACTGTCCCCCCTCAAATTATAGACCCTGTACTGAACTTTGTGCATAACAGTGGGTATAATTATAACAGAAGGAAGCAACTCAAATGGTGATGCCAATTCTCTGGAATATATAATGGACAAAAAGAGTGTGCTGGGCTCAGAACATCTTCAACAAGCATATCAAAGAACAATACATTCCGGTTATTAAAAGAAACCACCACCACCCACACACAAAAACAAACAGTAAAAACCACTATGGTACTGGCATAAGAAAATCGACATAAACATCAATAGAACAGTATAGAGATCCCAGATAAATGCATGATTATATGGTCAATTAACCTTTGACAAAGTAGGAAAGAATCTGCAATGGGAAAGACAGTCTCTTCAACAAGTGGTGTTGGGAAAACTGGGCAGCAACATGCAGAAGAATGAAACTGGACCACTTTCTTACGCCATAAATAAATTCAAAATGGATTAAAGTCTTAAATGTGTGACCTGAAACCCTCAAAATCCTAGAAGAGAGCACAGGCAATAATTTCTGATATCATCTGTAGCAACATTTTTCTGGATATCTCCTAAGGCAAGGAAAACAAAAGCAAAAGTAAACTATTGGGACTACATCAAAATAAAAAGCTTCTGCACAGTGAAGGAAACAATCAGCAAAACAAAAAGCCTACTGAATAGGAGAAGATATTTGCAAATGACATATTCAGTAAAGAGTTAGTATCCAAAAATACGTAATTTATACAACTTAACACCAAAAAACCCCAAATAACCCAACTAAAAAATGGGCAGAAGACATGAACAGACATTTCTCCAAAAACATCCAGATGGTCAACAGACACATGAAAAGATGCTCAACATCTCTCAACATCAGGGAAATGAAAAATCAAAACCACAATGAGTTATCACCTCACACCTGTCAGAATGGCTGAAATCAAACACAAGAAACAAATGCTGGTGAGGATGTAGAGAAAAAGGAACGCTCTTGCACTATTGATGGGAATTTAAACTGGTGCAACCACTCTGGAAAACTGTATAGAGGTTCCTCAAAAAAGTAAAAATAGAATTACCATATGATCCAGTAATGCCACTACTGGGTATTTATCCAAAGAATAGGAAAACACTAATTTGAAAAGATACATGCACCCCTGTGTTTATTGCAGCATTATTTACAATAGCTAAATTATGGAAGCAGCCTGTGTCCATTGACAGATGAATAGATAAGGAAAATGTGGTATACAATGGAATATTACTCAGTTATAAAAAAAGAATGACGTCTTCCTAGTTGCATCAACGTGGATGGTTGTAGAGAGTATAATGCTAAGTGAAATAAGACAAAGACAAATACCATATGATTTCACTTACATGTGTAATTTAAGAAACAAAACAAACAAAAAGACTCTGAACTATAGAAAACAGAGATGGTTATACGAGGAGATGTGGGGGTGGGGGATTGGTGGGAGAAATAGGTGAAGGGGATTAAGAGTACACTTATGTGGTGAGCACAGAGTAATGTATAGAAGTGCTGAATCACTATATCATACTCCTGAAACTAACACTGTAGGTTAATTACACTAGAGTTAAAATTTGAAAACTCCAGTTTTATACGGTAAATAAGTTTAGATATCTGTTGTACAATATTGTGCCTATAGAGGATGCTACTATATTGTACACCTACCGGTCTGTTAAGAAGATAGACCTTATATTGAGTGTTGTTACCGTGATAAAATAAAAAGGGAGAGAGATGTTAGAGTGAAGCTAAGAGATTTGATAGGATTCAGTGGCAGAATGTATGTAGGGGGTGAACATCCTAGTTTTCTATTTCCGCATAACACTCTGCCACAGAGTTAGCAGTTTTGAACAATGATCATTTTTAGCTCACATTTCTGTAGGTCAGAAGCCCAGGCGTGGTGTGGCTGAGTTCTCTGCTCAGGGTCCCATAAGGCCAAAGTCAAGGTAACAGCGGTGCTTACTGCTCATTTCTTCAGGGTCCATTTACAAGTTCGTGTGGTTGTTGAAAAAATTCAGTCCCTCACGATTGTAGGACTGCCATTGCAATCCTAGCTTTCTTCTGTCAGCCAGGGGCTACTTTCAGCTCCTAGAAGTCACCTGCGTTCATTGACGTGTGGCCCCCTCCGTCTTCAGAGCCAGAAACAGAGAATCTCCTTAGTGTCAGATCCTTCTCACACTTCAAATCTTTTTCTTTCTTTCCTTCATTTTTTTCTTTCTTTTCTTTTTTTCAGGAAAAGTTTAGTCCCTTTTAAGGCCATGCCTGATTAGGCCAGAATAATCTACTTAAAATCAACTGATTTTGGGGGCGCCTGGGTGGCTTGGTCGGTTAAGCGTCCAACTTCAGCTCAGGTCACCATCTCACGGTCTGTGAATTCGAGCCCCGCGTCGGGCTCTGGGCTGACGGCTCAGAGCCTGGAGCCTGCTTCCGATTCTGTGTCTCCCTCTCTCTCTGCCCCTCCCCCGTTCATGCTCTGTCTCTCTCTGTCTCAAAAATAAATAATCGTTAAAAAAAAAAAGTTAAAAAAAAACAACTGATTTGGAATCTTGGTTACAAACGCCACATGCTTTTAGAGCAGCACCTACATTAGTGTTTGATTGAAAAACTGAGGGAAGGTGTTTGTACACCAAAGGGTGGAGGTTCTGGGGGTCATCTCTTAATTCTGCCTACGACAGTGAAGAGTAAGGAGGGGTTAGTGTAGACTGGGAGAGTCTAACTGGACATATTGGAGGGACTGTGGAGCCATTAACTATGGCTGAGAATACAGAAAGCAGAGGGATTTTGGTAGGAAGGTGAGTTCAAATTTAGGTACGTGAGGTAAAGAGTTTGACAGAATAAAATCTCAACTAAGTAATATTTTGCATATAAGAATGTCTCCTGCCAGCCTTACAAGGGCTGAGCCCCCATAGTATTTTCTTTTCTTTTTTTTTTTTTTTTTTTAGTAATATTAAAGCTACTGGTGAAAAAGACACAAGTTATGAAGAGGAACTGATCTTTAGGGACTATGAGGATGAAAGAAGTCTACTTTATAAAAATATTTTGTTCATCTCAGCTATGTGAAAGTTCTAAAGAATATTCCCTAACTCATGATGGGTTATATAAAATGTGCCCAAAAAGGAGGGCTTGATTTTTATTGTCTATTTCTTGAGAGAAGCTGGTCCCACGTTTTCGTTACAGTTGGTATTTCTACCTCACGGCAGGAATGGCTGTCTGCTGGATACCTTGCGTATTTCTACCACCTGAAGATCTCCATGTGGAAAGTTCCAAGGTTAATTTTCCTTCTTCCTGAAGAACCTGTCCGTAAGTCTAAAACACCCACTACCCGGGATAGCACTTCTAGAGACTACCAAGGGGTCTTCCGTTGTCTAGTCAAATAAGTTTTCACTGTTTCTCCTACCTTTCCACAAATTATTGAGCTACCAGGCTTTGCCGTGGGGGAGAGGCGCCCACTGTGGCCAAACCTTTTCTGCATTCATCCTACAGAGATTGGGATACAGGGGCAGACAAACTTAAGGGCAGATAAATACAATGTATCTGACCAGTGTTCCAGAGATATGTGTGGGGTGCCAGAGAGCTCCGAGGACGGAAATGAAGGTCAAAATCCAGCCAATCACAAAATACTCTGTATACTAGGATTGGGTTGTTTTGTGTTGTGTTGTGTTGAAGACAGATGCCTGACACAGTCTTTATGAGTGTGTGTGGTTTTTTATTCTTTCAGAATTTGTCTCACTTTTTACAGCTTTATCGAGGTAAAAATATTAAATTAACATTTAAAGTGTAATGTAATCCGCTTTGACAAATGTACTACCTGTGAAATTATTACCCTAATTAAAAATAATGAATATATCCATTGGTCCCAAAAGTTTCCTCACACCTTTCATAGTACCTCTCTTCCTTCCCCAAACTCTGGCAATCACTGATCTGCTGTCATTATAAATTATTTGGAACTTTCAAAAAATGGAACCATACATGATGTTCTCTTTTCTTGTCTAGCTTTGTTCATTCAGCATAACGGTTTTAAGATTCTTCCATATTGTTACATGTTTCATTAGTGTACTTTTTTTTTATTCTGGAGTTCTGTTCCCTTGTATGGATATATTAGAATTAGTTTATCCTTCTGCCCACTGATAGACATGTAGGCTGTTTCCAGTGTGGGGCTATTACAAATAATCCTGATGTGGACATTTGTGTATAAGTGTTTATGTGAACATATGATGTTATTTCCCTTTGGTGAATATCAAGAAGTGGAATGATAAAAGTACACTTAACTTGAGAAACTTCAAAATTGTTTCCTAAAGTGGCTTACCATTCTTCCTTCCCTTCAGCAATGTTCCAGTTGCTTTACATCCATGCCGTAACATGGCATGGTCAGTCTTTTTCATTTTAGCCAGCCTAACTGGCTGTATAGAAACTGTGGTTTCTTTCAATTTGCATTTCCCCATTGACTAGTGATGTTAAGCATCTCTTATGTGCTTATTAGCTATTTATAGATTTTCTTTTGTGAAGTGTTCACATTTTTGGCCCATTTTTAAAATTGCGTTGGAAGACATCACAAGGATTTAAGCAAGAGAATATCCTAATCAAATTTATGTTTTAGAAAAATCACCCAAGCTGGGAATATCGAGGATGAATCACAGCAGGGCCAGACTGTAGAAGAGGGGCCAACTGGAGGGGTGGAGGGGGATTGGAATAGGTCCAGCAAAGGATGCTAAAATACTTGGCAGTGGGTTAAGAAGAGACATCTCTGAAACAACTGACAGGTGCTAGTGACCATTTTTATATATGAAGGTTAATCAAGGAAATCTGATTCAGGTAGAATTTAAAAGGAAAACCACCACCACCAAATACCTGTAGCACTCACAATGTACCAAGCACAGTTCTGAGCATTGTCACAAATATTAACTCAGGATTGATATTCATAACAATCCTAATGAGGATTATCCACACTTTACAGAGGAGGAAACCAAGGCAGAGAGTGAAAAGGTATCGTGCCTGTAACATATAAACAAAAAATCACAATGAGTGTGATTAAATGTATAGAAGATGATATGGTTTAAAGGATAGTAAAACATGGTTTTGGAACCAGGCATCTTGGAGTTTAAATGCTGTATCTACTATATACTGGGGGATGACCTTGGGCAAGTTTCTTAGACTCTGTGCATCTCTCTTATTCGTAAAACAAGGATACTGCTTTTGTTCAGACTGTTGTGGGCAGTAAATGAGGTGGCTTGTTAAAAGTTCCTAGAATAGGGGCACCTGGGTGGCTCAGGCAGTTCAGTGTCCCAACTGTTGATTTTAGCTCAGGTCATGATCTCACAGTTTGTGAGATCAGGCCCCACATCGGGCTCTGTGCTGACAGCACAGAGCCTGGGAGCCTGCTTAGGTTTCTCTGTCTCCCTCTCTCTCTGCCCCGCCTCCCACTCGTGTGTGCATGCCCTCTTTCTCTCTCTCTCTCTCAAAATAAATAAATAAGCTTTTTAAAAAGTTCTTAGGACAAAATAGGTGCCCAGTGAATGTTAGTGCTCATCCTTTGTTCCGATAAGTATAGTCATAGAGTGAGTGAGATTGTCAGGGAAAGCCTGTAGAAGAGAAGGATGGAAAAGGACGGAAACCTAAGCAATGGTGTCTTGGTGACAGCATAGGGGGAGTTAAGGGAAAGGAACTGGGAGAACATGTGTGAACACTGACGTTCATAATAGATCAGGATTCCAAAATTGGGCACAGATTAACGCCATGCATCGCCAGGAAGGGCACACAGTTTGTGAAATCTGCCTTACCACTTCAGATGCACTTGTTACCAAGTAAAGCACTTTTAGAATATATTGTAACCAAAATTGAGATGTGCTATTTGTGAGACATTTATTCATCTTTTAAAAACTGAACTGTAAATGTAGAACGGTCTAAACAAAAAAATAATTTGAATAATCCAGAAAGGGATGTACTGGAAAGCGAGACTCTCCAGTACCTGTACCTTCCCCGGGTGCACTGCCTGTACTAGAAGGTTTGGACCTTTCCATATCATTTTATGTATATGCATTTTGTAGCACTCTTCAGGTCAATATATACACATTATTTAATAAGTACATTATAATAAGATAATACCAAAAAACCTCCTTATATTTTTAAATAGTGGCATAATAATTAAAAGAATATTACCATTTATCATTCTCTTACTGATAATAGGGTTGATTATATTTTTTTCTATAATAAATTCTACTTAAATTCTAATAAATTAACCTTCCAGTATAAATATGAACGTGCAAATGAAACTGTTTGGTCTAAGGACATGTGTATTTTAAATTTTGATAGAACTGCAAAATTACCCTCCAAAAAATGTTTTAGCAATTTGAAGCCCATAATAGCTAATATTTATTGAACATTCACCAGATACAAATACCACATAGAGGGCTTTATGTAGAGCATCTCAACAAACTCTTTTGGACCCATCCTATTATTACTACTTCCATCTTATAAATAAAGAAATGAAGGCCCAGGAAGGATAAGTAAATGGAATGAGGTGACATAGATAAGTACGATAGCAGTGATTTGAACCCAAATCTTTATCATTTAGCATTGTCTGTAAATTGTTCTCATTCTTTTACTGATCACTGTTGGTTTTATTCATGCCTTTTTCATAAATTCATTTTCAACTGCTAGAGTTCATCTTTCAGTCTTTCTTCCTGGAAGAATATAGGGGTGGTAAATATGTCTAAGTTCTTGTATGTCTAAATGAGTTCATTTTATTGTCACTCTTGAATGATAATCTGGGTTATAGAATTTTCAGCTTATACTCATTTTTCCCACATTACATAATGTGTCCTTTGCCGTATGATACCCTGTTGCGCATGAGATGTTTGATGCCCAACAGATTCCTTTTCGCTCCCTCCCTACCTCTCCTCCTTCTCTTCCTCCCCCTCCTCCTCCTCTTTTCCTTCTTCTCCTTCTTTCTCTCTTTTCTTTTTTTCTTTCTTTCTTTCTTTCTTTCTTTCTTTCTTTCTTTCTTTCTTTCTCATTATGGGATTCTTTCTCTGTTGATAAGGTTTACAAATTTACAAAATAAATATCTGGATCTTTAAATCTGAAGACCTATCTTTAATTTAGAGAAGGATTTATATCATGTCTTAATATAATTTTCTCCTAATGGGAGATCCTACTAGGTAGATAGATACTGGCTGTCTTGGATCTGTTTCCCACATCTCCACACTTTTTTTTTCTCAGTTTGCATCCCTATCCTTTTAAAATTATGTTCTAGGAAAATCTATTAGCTTGATTTTTTTAACTTAATGTTTAGGTCTGCAGTAATGTCTGTCTTTTTATTCGATCTTATTAGATGTTTTCTGAAACTATTCCTAACTTTAAAGATATTTTCTTCTTCAGCAGCCTGTTTATAGCAGCAGGATCCGCAAGGATGCTAGTGTATGCTCAGTTATATATACATCATATCAAAATATACTATTAACACAGGATGCACAGTGAAACGAAAAGGGTGCAAAAGAGGTGGGATTTGAATGGCTATGCATCCAATAATCAACCCTACCATACTCAGCGATCCCTTTCTATAGGACAAATTTTGTATTATCCCTTTTGCACTCCTGACATGAACTCCATAGACAGTGTAACCTGCAGAATTAAGAAGAAATTCCACCGTAAGGTAAAGAAGAAAGGAAAGGGAAGCATTTGAGAACAGAATATACCTTTTGATACGTGCACACTCAAGCAGCCCTTCTCTAAAGATGGCAGTAGTCAAATGCACGCAGTCACTGTACATGCCACATGAGTGAGACGCAGGTGTCACAAGTGGTATTGCCATTAGTGACGTGAGGTTCCAGAATGGTGAAAAACTCATACTGTGTTCTGAAAAAATCAAGTTCAATCTTCCTTTGATTCACATGGTAGTGGATTCATGGAGAACTCAGTGTACATTACAACCTAGCCAAAACACCACTCGTCATCTGTTCCCAAGTGGCTTGAGCCGATGTTTATTTTTATTTGTTTCTTTCCTCAGAAAAGCTTTTAAGGCAAATTTCCTGGAGCTCAGTTTTAGTCATATTTCATAGACTGATAGCTTCATTATTTTCTGAATAATCTGCAGTTTCATTTTTATTTCCTCGATGGCTAGAATACTTAAAACTTATTTACAAAATTTTTCTAGGTGGTTTTTTCCCTTTCGTTTCTATTTGTCATTCATTTTCAGTTCCATTGGACTGTGGAGATAAAATGCCATTGACACTATTTAAGGATTTTGGAATTTAATGAGGTTTTCCTTGTGGCTTACTTTGGGGTTGGGTTTCGTAAATGCTCGGTGGGGCTCTTGAAGAGAAGGTGTGATTTCAGTTTGCAGGACAAAGCGTTCTTTCCGTGGCTATGAGACCAGCCTAAGCAATTAGGAAAATCAGACCTTCTACAACTATTTTTCTTCACAATTTAAGAGAAGTGTTTGAAAAATAACCGAATAATGTGGTTTTGTTGATTATAATTCTCAAGGGTTTGCCTATGTCTTCAATGCTCTTCCTTTTGTGGCTTGCACCATTGATTACTATAGGAGAACGTTTTGTTCCAAGTAATAAACATGGAATTCAATGCTGATATGATTATTATTGTCTCTTTTGCTTTCTTTTTGTTTGCATCTGCCTGGCTTATTGTTGCCAGTCCTTTTACTTATGCTCTATAGCTTCTCTTTAACATTTACAGTAATTATATTGTTCTGTAACTACAGTTATTCAAATATATTCCTATTTAGATCTTTTCTGTGTTATATATTAATAATTAGAATGCCTAGGGCAGAGTAAAGACTGAACAGATGGAATCTTTGGTATTATTGTTGCCTAATCAAGTTAAAAGATATTATTTTGTTTAAAATGGTAGACTCACAAGCATGATAAATTTGTAAATCCAAAAACATTAGAACAATTTTCTTCAAACTTTAATTTTAAGGTTAAAATTTCATCCATATTATGGGGGAAAAAAGTGGAACCCAAGAAAAATAAAATTTAAATATAGTCTCTTGCTTTGGCCCATCCTATAGTTTCCAGAGATTACTTTCTTCAGATTAAAAAAAAAAAGTTTATTCACTTATTTTGAGAGAGAGAGAGAAAGTGTGAGCAGGAGAGGGGCAGAGAGAGTGGAGGAGAATCCTGATGTGGGGCTTAAATCCATGAACCGTGAGATCATGACCTGAGCTGGAGTCAGACACTCAACGGACTGAGCCACCCAGGTGCCCCCAGGACACACTATTATAATACCATTGACTATATTCTTTGTGCTGTGCCTTTCATCCCTGCGACCCATACATTCCATAACTAGAAGCTGGTATCTCCCACACCCTCCCCTCTGGCAACCATCAGTTTGTTTTATGTATTTATGGTCTATTACACCTTTTTGTTTATTTTATTCATTTTTTTTAGATTCCATGTAAGTGAAATCAGATTGTATTTGTCTTTGTCTGACTTATTTCACTTAGCATAATACCCTCTAGGTCCATCTGTGTTGTCCAAAGTGACAAAGTATCACTTTATTTTTACGGTTGTGTGTGTGTGTATAGCACATCACCTTTATCCATTCATGTATTGATGGACACTTTAGTTGCTTCTGTACCTTGGCTATTGTAAATAATGCAGTAAACATAGGGGTTTATATATATGCATCTATATAAATATATATATATATTTTCAAACCAGTGTTTTCATTTGCATTTGGTAAATACCCCTTAGTGGAATTTCTGGATCATATGGTGTTTCTATTTTTAATTTTTTGAGGAATCTCCATACTATTTTCCACCGTGGCTGCACCAATTTACATTCCCGCCAATTGTGCATAAGTGTTCCTTTTTTTCCCCACATCCTCACCAACACTTGTTGTTTCTTATCTTTTTGATTCTGGCCATTCCTACAGATGTAAGGTGATATCTCATTGTGGTTTTGATTTGTTATTTCTCTGATGATTATTGATGATGAGCATCTTTTCATGTGTCAGCCATGTGTAAGTCTTCTTTGGAAAAATGTCTATTCAAGTCCTCTGCCCATTTTTTATTGGATTGTTGTGATTTTTTTTTTTTTTTGGTGTTTAGTTGTCTAAGTTATTTATGTATTTTGGATATTAACCCCTTATCAGATATATCATTTGCAAATATCTTCTCCCATTTGATAGGTTGCCTTTTTGTTTTGTTGATGGTTTCCTTTACTGTGTAAAAGCTTTTTATTTTTATATAGTCCCAGTAGTTTATTTTTGCTTTTGTTTCCCTTGCCTAAGGAGACATATCTAGAAAATTGTTGTTAAAACTGATTTAAATTACTACCTATGTTTTCTTTTAGGAGTTTTATTATTTCATATCTCACATTTAGGTCTTTAATTCAGTTTGAATTTTATTTTTGTGTATAGCTTAAGAAAGTGGTTCAGTTTCACTCTTTTGCATGTGGCTGTCCAATTTTCCCAGCACCATTTGTTGAAGAGACTGTCTTTTCCCCATTGGATATTCTTGCCTCCTTTGTTGCAGATTAATTGGCCATATGAGTGTGAGTATATTTCTGGGCTCTCCAGTTTGTTCTATAAAATCATTTGTTTCTGATCCTGTAAAAAGTGCTGTCGGTATTTTGATAGGGATTACACTGAATCTGTAGATTGCTTTGGATGTATTAGTTCTTTCCATTTGTGTCATCTTTAATCTCTTTCATCCGTGTTTTATGGTTTTCCAAGTACAGGTCACTCACTCCTTAGTTAAGTTTGTACCGAGGTATTTTCTTCTTTTTGGTGCAATTGCAAATGGAGTTGTTTTCTTAATATCTCTTTCTGCTACTTTGTTATTAGTGTTAAGAAACACAGGTGATTTCTGTGTATTAATTTTGTGTCCCGCGTCTTTATTGAATTCATTGATTATTTCTAATAGTTTTTTGGTGGGGTGCTTAGGGTGTTCTATGTATAGTATCATGTCATCTGCAGATAGTGACCGTTTTACATCTTCTTTAGCAATTTGGATGCCTTTTATTTCTTGTTGTTGTAGCTAGTACTTGTTGAATAAAAGTGGTGAGAGTGGGGGGCACCTGAGTGGCTCAGTCAATTAAGCATCTGACTCCCAATTTCAGCTCAGGTCATGATCTCACAGTTCAGAGCCTGCTTGGGATTCTTTGTCTCTGCCCCTCCCCTGCTCTCTCAAAATAAATATTTTTTTAAAGTACTGAGAATGGACATCCTTATGTTATTCCTAAACCAAGGGGAAAAGCACTTAGTTCTTCACCATTGACTACGATGTGGCTGTAGGTTTTTCATATATGTATGGCCTTATTCATTTTGAGGTATGCTCCCTCTAAACCTACATCACTGAGAGTTTTTAAACATGAATTGAATGTTGAATTGTGTCAAATGCTTTTCCACGTTTATTGAGATGATATGATTTTTATGGTTCCAGAGTGCTTTCAAGTTCAATCAATGGGTCACTCCAGGGAATGTGACAGCTGTGCAGAAAAACAGCCTTTGGTAAGTGAAAGTGAATAGTGGGAGTCACCTGAGTTACTCATGGATGCTGTTTACCATTAGGAGTGCTTTCAGCACCAATAGCCCTATAGTGACTTAAGCCATTAGAACACTTATTCTTACCAGCTTTATTAAAATACAGTTGACTTATAGCATTGCATAAGTTTAAGGTGTACAATGTGATAATTTAATACATTTATATATTGTGAGACCACAATAAGGTTGGCTAACACTTCCATCACCTCATATAATTACCTTCTTTTGTGTGTTTGGTGATAAAATGTACTCCTAGCAAGTTTCAAGTACATAATACAGTATCGTTAACTATAGTTGCTGTGTTGATACTACACTTGATTCCCAGAGTTTATTCATCTTATAACTGGAAGTTTGTAGCCTTGACCGTCATCTCCCTATTTCCCTACCCTCCAGCCCCTGGAAACTACCATTTACTTTCTGAGGTTGCCTCCTTTCTGAGGTTAGATTCCATATATAAATGAGAACATACAGTTTTTGCCTTTCTCTGACTTACTCCACTTAGCAAAAGGCCCTCAAAGTCCATCCATGTTGTTGGGAAAGGCAGAATGTCCGTCTTTTTTCTAGCTGAGTAATTTGGGTGTGTGTGCTTCCCCAATTCTTTATCTGTTCCTCTGCTGATGGACCTGTTTCCTTGTCTTGCCTATTCTGAATAGGGCTGCAACGAACGTGGGAGTGCAGATGTCCCTTTGAGACAGTGATTTCTTTCAGATAAATACCTAGAACTGGGATTGCTGGATCATATGGAAGTTCTGTTTTTAATTTTTTGAGGAACCTCCATGCCAAATTCCAGAGTGGCTGTACCAGTTTATATTCCTAACAGTCCATGAGAAGAACCTTTATTGAATATTTAGCAATTCGTGGAATGAGGAGGTCCCAGGATCAGTTCAACAGTTCAATGATGTGACAGATTTAGGATCTTTTCTTTTTTCAAAGGTCATCCTCTATCGATTGGCCTTTATGGTCCATTGTCCCCTGGTTTAAGGTTGGGATTATGGCTGTCAAATTGACAAGCATCACAAAATACCTGAAGTATCTCAAACAGAAAGGATGGGGACAGGGGCATAAAAGATCTTTTGCCTCATGCAGTTGTTTAAATCGGGGGAACAAGTCTTATTCGCAGCTTCTCCAACAGATGTTACCTGGAATTGGGTAGCACGACCAGCTCCGATTAATCTCTGCAATATGCAGATTGTCCTGATTCATCACTACGGGCCGGGATTCAGGCAGACTAAACAAAAATTGCATATTATGCTACACAGGTATACTTCTGGTAATAGCCACCTTTTGTGGATTAGCCTGTTCACACAGGCATAGATACATCAAGTTCTGATTAAAGCAACAGTGTTTTGAGAAAATTATAAACTGTATGCGTAAAAAGGATAAACCCTCTCCAAATTACCTAATCTCATGTTTCCAGCTCATGTTTCTGGCTCCAGTTATAGCAACACCAGGCAGCACAGGGCAACGAAAATAGCATGGTCGGAGGAAGGCGGACCCTGACCCTGATTCCACGACTTATCACCTGTCACCTTGGAAAAGGTACTTAAGCCCTGCCCCTCACTTTTCTCAGTTGTAAAAGATGAAGATATTATCTTTCATGTTAAGGGAACTGTGAGGACTAAATGAGATAGTGAATGGAAATCATACAGATGTTTGATGACTAGCAAGTACAATTTGGCAGTTCCTGGGCCTGTGTGTAAGACAGCTGTTAGAAAAAAATATTTCCTGCCCTCCAGGAGCTTAAGGGTAAGTGGGCAAACATTTGGAAGGGAAGTGTGTTAGAAGAAAGGGCATTAATACAACTAAGGGACATTTCTTTCAAATCGATATAAATTACGTTGCATACCAGCGGCTAAAAATAAAAATTCGTTCACTACCCTACTGAGGATTACTTGATTAGGTCCTGATGTAGCACTTGGAAGTAATGGCTGTTTTC
Source organism: Panthera tigris (assembly GCF_018350195.1). Taxonomy (NCBI): domain Eukaryota; kingdom Metazoa; phylum Chordata; class Mammalia; order Carnivora; family Felidae; genus Panthera; species Panthera tigris. The sequence goes on from NC_056666.1 coordinate 25,521,037, forward strand.
TAAATAATAAAACGGTCATAGAAATTATGAGGAAACTTCCGGCTAATCTGCTAATGGAGCACTGTTTCTATGGGGTGATTATTTATAGAGCTATATTAAAACTGTGTGCTGTGAGAATAATCATTATAAAACAGGAGTTCACAGTTACTAAATACTTCTATCCCAAGTTTTGTTCCAAATACTTTACATGGATCAGCTCTTTCAAGCCCTCAACAATCCCATGAGGTGAGCAGTATGATCATCTCCATTTTTCTGACCAGAAAATGAGGACCAGAGAGGTTACACGACTGTCTCAAGGTTGCAAAGCCGGTCATAGACCAAACCGGAACTTGAACTCAAGGATTCTGGCTCTGGAGCCCATGTTCCTGACAGCTCCACTGTACGGTCTTTCGGTGGAACCAGAGCTGGGATTAGCTGGTTCAGCTGTTGAAGCAAGGACAATACTGATTAGCCTGTCTCTATGAACAGGTGGCAGTTCGTCCTCAGGGACAGCTAAAGAAGAAGGTTTAGTTTTGCTCTACCTGTTCAGGAACAGGATGTGGATAAAGCTTGGATTCCTGATGGGGAGGGGCGGGGGAAGGGATGGTCCCATCACAGATGGGCCCAGATCACCCACCCTCGACCTCTTTAAATGGCTGCACTGTACGGCAGTGGGAGCAAGGCTAGCGAATTCCATCTCTTCAACAGCCTTGTTGAAGCCAATAAATATTTGACTGAAACAAATATGAAGTTTAATTTCAGACATGGCAAGTTCAAACAAAACCTTGATATCAGAGTAGAAAAGAGAATTTGTTCTGCCATGGGAAACAGTGTACCAAATACCCAAGTGCAAAAACAACTGTGCAGAAAGAAGACGAGTAACTTGAAGACACTTTATTAAGATCAAAGGTTTTCCATTACATTCATTTATAAATCTTTACTAGTTAAGACGAAAATAAATAATAAAAATCTAGATCTTCGAGAAGCTTTGAATAACAGTTTTTGTAAATCTGCGAAGATTACATGTTTTGTCGATTTTATATTACAATTTAGATACATTCAATCATTATACAATGCCAGGAATGTCAGCCTTACATATATTAACATTTATATGAGGAAGTAAAACAAGGGGGAAGAATATTTCAATTTTACCTTTTTATTTTTAAGCGATTTGATAATCATGGGAGTACAGAATTTCCTTCTTGATCTTGGATTTTAAATCTATGGACTTAAAAATACGAACATTCCTCTTCTCCACTGGTGGCTGACACTCTGTGCTAGGAGCCGGCTGCTCCAAGAACTAGTGCATGAGGAGCCCCACACGCATCTCTGTGGGCGTTGGAGGTCTGGGTGCAGACAGAGTCCAGGGCCTTTTGCTACAATTGTCGACAAGCCCGTGGCCCTGCCTAACTCAGTTTTAACCTAAGCTCTAAGCATCCACGTGGCCATATAAATGTCACTTACAACACCATGTAGACTATCTAATAAAAGATTCCTTATCATTTTTAAAAGAGCATTGCTCGGCTCTAGTGTGAAAAGGGAGAACGGTCTGGACAGTTAGATTTTTAAATAACACCCCATTGCTACCGACAGCAAAAAGCACTCAGTTTCCATAACATTACACTTACCCTCTACCTCCACGGTAAAGAATGTGGACTGCCTAAATTATTCAGACCACTGCCTAGATAATTACATGTTTCCCATTACTCTTCGTACAGGAAGTCTTGATTTATAGGAAATTTTAGTCTGTGTTCAAAGAGGAATATATTCTACCCAAACTCTCTACGTAAGACTTGTATTTTCTTAGAGCAGCCATATAACTTTACGGCTTTAGCATCAGATCTGGGGACCCTTTTCCCCCGCTATCTTAAAAAACTAAATTGTTTGCTATTTAGTTAATAAACATAGAACTCGCTATTTGGATCATGTTAAGTAACATTTAGTCTGATTAGTGTGTGTATCAAGGCTATTGCAGTAGAGTTTTTGTCTCTGTTTCTAATGTGAAATCTGACCTGTCTGAAGGAAATCCAGTGGATAATGCTATGTCAAATGTGCCGTGCACATAGAACACGCTTGTGAGTCTGTGTATGAGCAAAGGTCAAATATTTACATGGAATGTTGACCCTGACATATACAACTATTTTAAGTTACGACATCTTTACATACAATTTACTTTACGAATAGCTCCATTTGATAATTAAAAAAATATGCCTTTCAAATATTTCATAAATATATAAAATTTCACTACGTTCTATTTTTCTTTGAACATGACATCTAAACTCTCTTTACAAATCAACAAACAAAATATTTTCTGTTTGGAAGTTACAGATGCAGTGAGTTTTGATTGGCCGAGTCTTACTGCAGGCAAGAATGACATGACATGTTCTCTTATACAACTTATGGTCATTTTACGGTCTTGAGCTACGTGAATTGTTTGAAGTTCAGTAGTAACCAAGAAAAATGAGAGCCCATCTAAATATTTACAATACAAGAGTCTGTCTTAAAAGTCTAGAAAAATGGCAAGATTAGGACGGTATCTGACCAGTGTTAAGAATTATTTTGATGATGCCGAGGTAAGTTAACATTACATGAAAAGTTTTCTAAAATATGTCGTAGTGCAATTTAAATATATGATCAATTGCACAGGTGAAAAAGGATCACATTTTTAACTGTATCAGTTAAAACATCTACTTTTAGATGTAATGTAAAACATCTACTTTTAGAATAGGTATCACATTCTTACAATTTATTGGGAAAATCCAAAGCCAGCTAGAATCACCTCTTCGGTGACTCTAGAACTCCTGTTTGAGGATTGACAAATAAAAACGTCCTTTATAATCGTTACTTGCCCCAAGATATTACCATCCTGATAAAGATTAATACCATAAGGAAAGGCTTTTAGTTACGGATATAATCATTTTTAAAAGTCCATCTTCCCTTCTTAAACATTTGAGTCACTGATATGTAGTCATGAAAAGGCCTTCTCAAGCTATAACACGAAGGCCACTGTGAATATATTGTATATATGTAAGAAAAAGGTTGCACTTTAAAATAATAAGGGGATGCCTTACTGTTAGCCTGGGTAAATCTATAATGACCCATCCAAAGAAGAGCAAAGATGTCCTGTTTCTTTGGAGCTTTTCAAGGCTGCTAACTTAATACCTTCAACTGCTAACCCACAAACTTGATGGCAGGGCCCACGTCTGAAGCACTGAACTCCAATATCTATTCTCTAGCTATTTCTCTCTAAAACGTCCAACCTCATCTTGGAGCTAGAACTGCATGTTAAAGACAATCAGAAGGTTCAAAGCTCTGCTCAGAATACGGTACTGTGCGGATTTTGATTTTGGATCTTATACTCAAATATTGTGTTTGAAATAAGGCTGTAAAAAGATACAAACAAAACCAGCATTCAGTTTTAACCAAGATTGCACATCTACAACAGTGATATAGATTAAAAAAAACCCCTACCACCAAAATGGTAACTGATTCCATCATGCACTCTACAGAAAAGATGCTCATGGGACCTCCCTTAGTTATGAATGTAACCAGCTCACTGGAACCCAGTGGGTTTCTGTCTCTAACTTGTCAAAAGTTGTCTTTAGCTCATTGAATGCCACGGTGAGGTCATCATTTACTATAATTTTGTCAAAAAGATGGCCATATTGACTTTCCATTATCTGTGCAGATTTAATCATTTCCTGAAAGTCGTCTTCCTACAAGGAAGTAAAAAAAAAGAAAAGAAAAGAAAAGATTAACCAGGCAATTACATCACTTTACACGGATGCAAACATTTCCACAACTGGTTTACTAAATGCTATTCTGTGTTCATTCTTTCATCTCAGCCACAAATGAAAATGACCCTCTTAAACGACAAGTTCTTCAGAGGTCATAGCTTCTAATACTCTCTCTCTGATCTGTTTGTAACTAAACTGCTCTGACAGAGTCAAAATTCCCACCTTTCCCAAAATTCGGGATTGTCAGTCACTAACTTATCATTACAGGGATGTTTTGCTCAATAGAACATAAAAATGTATTCATAGAAGCACAAAAAAGCCATTACAGTACAATCACTCAAAATGTATGTGCCTGGATACAATCTATCTTTTATCGGTTTTTTGGATCACACTGTCTACTACATCTTCCAAAGGCAGTGGCTACTGCACGTAGGATTTTGAGCAGCACTTATGTCTTCTTACTAAGCATCATCGTACTTACCGTAAAGGGCTTTGCAGCACCCTGGTCATCTCTGCTTGAGATAATCTTTGCATTTTTCCTTGTCTCCCTCAAACGCTCTATTGATGGAGGCTTTATAAATATCACGTAGGGCTTAAATTCTAGGGTCCTTAAGTGTTTCACTGTCTGCAAGGAAGAAAAGCAGTTTTCTTACATTTCTTCATAATGTCATGAGTGAATTTTACAGTCAAACTGAAGTTTCTTTCAAAGGAGAAAATTCCTTAAAATTATCTAATTCAGGCCAGTAGCTCTTTCAATATATTATTCAATTAGTTGTTGACAATAAATATTAATATCAATAAATTATATATGAATATATGTTAATGATATTAATATTATAGAATGTTGAATAAATTATTAATTAATGAATATCAGTATTAATGAATACCCCTGAAAAGATGTCAGAGCACAGAACTTGCCTTCTAAAATGTTTTGAAATGTCATAATACTGGAACAGAAGCAGCTAAAAATATCATAAAACTGGTTTTTAAATCAAATACTTAGAAGATGCCGTTGAGTTAAAAAGCTGTCTGCACATGAAAGTCTTCCAAACATCCCATGTAAGCCTTTTCCTGATCTCACACGAGTTCTCCTTTTGTCCTTCTGTCCTTCGGAGTGTCCTAAAAGGGCAAGCTTCCTGCTCTCCATGAAGCTTGTCAACACTTCCCCGTCAACATTTTATATTATTTACACTACGCTTCTGAGGACTCATCTGCAGTCAAGGGGGATTGGTAAAGGGGTGGGAGTTAAGGGATACTCTTGAGCCATAGTCAGAGCCTCCCTAGAATGTGAATACAAATCACAAACTCCCCTGAGGAGTTAGGCAGACAGGTTATGTGGGGTGGGGGTGGGGAGAGATGGGCTGTACGGCTGGTGAGGCTCTGTGGACATACCGCTGGAACCACGCTGAGGGATTTGGACACAACAAGAGCCAGGGCACCGGCAGAGAGGGGTTGTATAAGCAGAAGCATCCTATTCCTCATCGGCGCCCAAGTTAAGGAGTCAATCACCCTACTGATTCTTGGGACTCTTTTTACTTCAGACTCATCTTCCTGAAGAGAAGCCAAGGGCTTCTCTGGGTCATTATGGCTCTTGGAGGTTGTGCACCCTAAGGTGTACCCATCAGTGAAGTGAGAATCTGTGATCCCTGGGTAACAAGGAAGATGCTACGGGTTGGATCTCTGCTGGAGGATATGTGGTTCGACAAGAACTGAATGGCTTCATCCACTGGCACCCTCAGTCCAAAGTGTTCACAAGCGTTCCCAGGATGCTGGCAAAGATCTCCCTGACAGCTGCGAGCACGGTCTCGTTCAGTATAATTCCTGTGAGACGCCCCACAGCTCTACGTGGGGGGCTTACACTTCTAGGATATGTATAGAGTCAAACTCAAAGAAAGAGGGCCAAGAACCAAAATGTCCATTGTAAAAATTGCAAACACTTATAATAATACATGATACTTAAGAATACAGTATACTTGGGGTGTGCCTGGGTGGCTCAGTCGGTTGAGCGTCCGACTTCAGCTCAGGTCATGATCTCGCAGTTCATGAGTTCAAGCCCCGCATCAGGCTCTGTGCTGACAGCTCAGAGCCTGGAGCCTGCTTCAGATTCTGTCTCTCTCCCTCTCAATCCGCACCAGCCCTGCCCACCTCTCTCATGCTCTGTCTCTCAAAAATAAACATTAAAAACAGTTCGTTGTTCACTTACGTGAGGCTGCACGTCCAACAAACAAACTTTGTTTTTTGCCAGGACAGAACGAACTGAGTCAATACTTGTGCCGTAGTAATTGTTTTTATATTCCCCATATTCAATAAACCTGTAGGAAATCGGACATGTGTCAGAGCCATTTGCGAATTAATTATACACATAAGTGGAAAGACATAATTCATATATATAAACGATATTCTTGCTGAACATGTAATTTTCTTTTACTGTGTTCAATAAAATAAATAGGGCCAAGTACTCCAGAATGTCAATTTAAAAAAATCTTTTATTTTACATTTTCACATCAGTAACACTTGCTTGTATTACACTGAAACAGAAAAAAGTACTTTAGTCCACCAGTACTCTGTTTGCCATCACCTCTTTTTCAGAACTAATGCAATGCAATAAAACAGTGAATAAACCAAACAATAGAAACTACTGAAATTTCACCATGCGCTACGGAATAACCAAGCTCAGCTTTAGAACTACAGCGGGAACTGGTTGGTGGCTAATGGAACCAGGGCAGCCGATTATGTGCTATAAAAACACAATCGCCGTGCCAAACGTGGAAAAAAAGCATTTTGATGTTTCAATAAAATCCCCAAATCCTACATTAAAACACACATTGCTCCCCAACACCCTCCATTATCCATGCTTAAGCAAATGGAAGACCTGGGGAGGTGGAGGAAGCCGAGCTGGCCAGGGGATTTAGTACAAGCAAGGCGATTAACATTATTTTAATTTTTTTTTTGAAGAGTCAGTGAGGGAGAGAAGTGTGTGTGGAGGAGAGTGTGGACGTAGGGATCTATGACATAGCTGTTAGTTTTCTGAAATAAAATTCTATTCACATATGTTAAGATTCAATTAGTTGAGGTCACAATAACATACTAGGAACATTCCCTCATTTTTCAAAATAATTCCTACACGCTTAACTCACCACAAACACAGCAGCTCTAGGTTATTAAAAAATTACAGGTGAAGATTGGTAACAAGTGTTATCACCTTCTCATCAGTTTCAAATATTATAAAACTGAAAATATATTTCAAATGGCTCAGTTGCCTAAAACTGGACACGTAGGCACATGCTTAAAAACAATGGTCACACAAAAAAACTTCCACATACTTGTTATTTTGTACATCTGTCTCAAACAAATGCTTGGAAATGAAAATATATTCCACACCGTCACTCTCCTGGCTTCTTCTTGCTCTGGTAGTGTCTGTGATTTAATTAAAAAGAGTTTACAAAAGTCTGTATCAACCATCCTGAGGAACATACTGAAAAAGAAATCATCATGTATTAAAAGTGCTTTTTCATAAACCAGACTTAAAAACTCACAAGAAAGCCAATTAGCCAATAAAGTGTCATTAATTCAGAATTTCCATCGATATAAAAACATATTGAAGATCGATTCAAAATTAAACTGCATTGTGTCTGTGCTATTCATTATCTTGAAGGTGCTCTAATATGTTAATTACATAAAAAGTTATCTTAACCCTCGAGGAAAAACTCGTTTCTTTCGCAGATAATATGCTTATTATCATATTTATTATCATATTCACTGAAGCAAGTCTAACGCCCACTAGGTTGTAAGGTAAACTCTGAAATGACTTTACTCTTCTACACACAGCAGATAGGGAGGATGCCATCAATAACTGAACGAAGTCAAAGATCTCCAGGTACCATTCATTCCTCCTTTGCAAAAGTATAAACACCTTCTTAGAATACTACTGAACCCCCAAACATTCAGTAATTTTACCTATTTGCTACTAAATTATAATGGAGGAGAAAACACAAGGACTAATTTTAAAACGAGAACCAAACCTAAGGAGTTGCAGTGCCGATATGGCACGTGAAAGACTGACTACGGCCCATCTTTCCTACTGATTACAACTAAAAACTCTGCGCCCAAGACAAACTATCTGAGCACTTTATTTTTTATTATTATTTAAAAATGTTTATTCATTTTTGAGAGACAGAGACAGCCCACAAGTGGGACAGGGGCAGAGAGAGATAGGGAGACACCGATTCCGAAGCAGGCTCCAGGCTCTGAGCTGTCAGCACAGAGTGCGACATGGGGCTCGAACCCCTGAACCGTGAGTTCAGAACCTGAGCCGAAGTTGGATGCTTAACTGACTGAGCCACCCAGGCGCCCCCCCCTCCCCCCCCCAACACTTTTAAAATAAATAAAGCAGGTTGTGTCGGGAAATCAACAGGCATGGGGCAGAGTTTTAACTTTTATTTCCTCTTTGTTTTGCCCTGAGGGTGGGAACAGTCACAGAGCATCATGGTGTTATGTGTGACTTAATTGCAGAGTAGGAGCCCTTATTAAAAAACAAAAAAGTCCTTAAAAACTGAAGTGTGTGGAGGTAATCCAGGAAGACTGGAGGAGATATTCTAATCCTGAGTAGGAAGGAATACTAGCTGAAGAAGAAACCCTGAGCTCTACACATGCAGTTTGGACTCCAGCTAACATAGCAACATTTTACAACAGAGTTTAGGACACAGAAGTGTCAGCCTAACCCCTCAATAACAGCAGCACAGAACACATCCAAACCAACATAGAAAAGGCTTATTAGAAAACTGAGCTGAGATGTGAACTCTGTACACCAGTATCAGACTCCCCTGAACTACATGTGACAGAGATGACCCAAACCAGTGTAGCAAGAGGTTTAGAGAACTGAACTGAGGGGCACCTGCGTGGCTCAGTCGGTTGAGCGTCCGACTTCGGCTCAGGTCATGATCTCGCGGCTCGTGAGTTCAAGCCCCGCGTCAGGCTCTGTGCTGACAGCTCAGAGCCTGGAGCCTGTTTCAGATTCTGTGTCTCCCTCTCTCTCTCTGACCCTCCCCCATTCATGCTCTGTCTCTCTCTGTCTCAAAAATAAATAAACGTTAAAAAAAAAATTAAAAGAGAACTGAACTGAGATTTAAACCACAACTCACAATGAGACAGAACTTATAGTCTAAACATAAAATGGTTGATTACTTGCTAAAGTAAAAACATTCTCCAGAATGTTGATTCCCCTATATAGTCTGCTTGCTTTACTCATTTTCAAAGTGCTCAGACAGTTGTCCTGGGGCCAGAGTTTTTAGTTGTAATCAGCAGGAAGGATGGGCTGCTTACCATATTTGCACTGCAACTCCTCAGGTTTTTTTGTTTTTGTTTTTTTTTTACATTTATTTGAGAGAGAGAGAGCATGTGAGCAGGAGAGGGGCAGAGAGAGGGAGAAAGAGAATCCAAAGCAGGCTCCATGCTGTTAGTGCAGAGTTCGATGTGGGGGTCGATCACATGAACCATGAGATCATGACCTGAGCTGAAATCAAGAGTCAGATGTTTGAGCCACCCAGGAGCCCATTTGTTTCTAAAGTTAATCCTGTATTTTCTGTTCCATTATAAGCAGGACCTAGAGTTGATACAACATTGCATTCATAATATCCAGAATGCAATTAGGGGCGCCTGGGTGGCTCAGTCGGTTAAGTGTCAGACTTTGGTTCAGGTCATGATCTCGCAGTTCGTGAGTTCAAGCCCCGCGTCGGGCTCTGTGCTGACAGCTTAGAGCCTGGAGCCTGCCTCAGATTCTGTGTCTCTCTCTCTCTCTTTGCCCCTCCCCCAGTCAGTCTCTCTCTCTCTCTCTCTCTCTCTCTCTCTTCTCAAAAATAAAGATTAAAAAAACTTAAAAGAAATTATTCAACATACAAAAAACACACATAAAATAGGACCAGTTCTCAAGGGGAAAATGATAGATGGCAACTCTGAATGAACAAGAAGTTAACTAGGACTATCAAGCAAAGAATAAGGCAACTATTACAACTGTGTTTTATAAGGTAAAGGACAATACACCTGAAATGAACGAAGATATGCATTCTTAGAGAAATGTAAACTATAAAGAAGAACCAAGTGGAAATTTTGGAACTGAAATATACAATATCTAACAGAAACAAATCACTAAGTGGGCTCAGCAGCAGAATGGAGATGACAGAGAAAAAAACCAGTGAACTTGAAGTAGGTCAATAGAAATTATAAAATCTGAGCAACGAAGAAAAAAAGACTGAAAAGATATAAATGGAGCCCCAGGGACCTGTATAACGTATGTGTAATCCGGATGCCAGAAGGAGATGAAAAAGAGATTGAGGCAAAAAAAAAAAATGTATTTGAAGAAATAACAGCCAAAAACTGCTAAAATTTGGTGAAGACATAATGTTTACAAATTCCCAAAGTTTCAACAAATCTCAAATAGGATAAGTTCAGAGAAAAATCATGCCTAGACACTAAAACCAAAAAACTAACAGCCAAAGATACAGAAAAACATTTTGAAAGCATCTAGAAAAATCCAATACAGTACATGTGAGGAATACTGATTCCATATTTATTGTATTATTATAAATCATAAAAACAAGAACTCAATGAAATAATATCTACACTTAAGGTACTGAAAGAAAAGAATTTCACCCAAAATATCCTTCAGGAGAAAAAGGCAAAATAAACACCTTGTTAGAAGAGAAACCAAGAAAATTTATCAGCAGATGTGTTCTAAAAGAATATTCAAGGAAGGTTTTAGGCTAAAAGGAAATGTTAAGAAGGAAATCTATATCTTCAAGGAATGAAGAGCAACAGAGAGAATGGTTGAATAGAAATAGAAGTTTGCTTTTTTCCTCTTAAGTTCCTTAAAATATATATTAAAATATATTTATATATGTATATATTATATATACATATACAACTGATTTAAAAGTTTTAATATCATCTGGTAGAGTTTCCAATGTATGCAAACATGATATATTTGTCAGTTACCACAAAAAGGACTATATAATTGAAAGGTTTCTATATTTTATGTGAAATGGCATGAAGATAACTCTGAATGGTTAGGTATAAGCATGTTGTAATCCCTACAGCAACCAGTAACAAGTAATACAAAGACATATAAGCAGAGAGCAAATAGGTAAACTTAAATGGAACGTTAAAAACCATTCTAATAATAATAATAATAAATAACAGTAGAAAAGAAATAAAAAGCAGAAGGCAAAGGATAAACAGAAAAACAATAAAATAGTAGCTTAAATGTAATCATTTTCATAATTCGGGAAATGTTAATTGGTTTGTATACTCCAATCAAAAGGCAGAGATAGAAAGGGTGATGTCTATTAAGTCTGTAAGAAAGACACATTCACTACAAAGACACAGATAAGTTGAAAGTGAGCAGATGGAAGATAGTACATATACCATGTAAACAGTAAGCATAAGGCAGCTGAAGTGGCTACTTTAATACCAGATAAAAGAGATTCCAAGAAAAAGAGTATTACCAGAGATAAAGAAGAACACTTCATAATGATAAAAGAGAAAATTATGAGAATTATAAATTTGTACACACATAATAACAAAACTCTAAAATACATGATGCAAAAAGTGGCTGAGTTAAATGAAGAAATGGGCAATTTCACAACCAGAATAAGAGATTTTAATGCCTCTCAACAGCTGATAGAACTAGACAAAATATCAGTAAGACACAGGTGACCGAAACACTACCACCAACCTTTGGAGCCTAATTAATACCTATGTAACACTACATCCAATACATGCAGAATACACATTCTTTTCAGGTGTACATGATGCGTTTGTCAAAAGGAAGATCATATGCTGGGCCAATAAAAAGTCCCAACAAATTTAAAAGAACCCAAATCATAAAAGAGTAAATTCTCTAGCCATAACATAATTAAAAACCAGTAATAAGATATCTAGGAAAATCTCAAATATCTGAAAATTAAATAACACACTTCTAAATAAAGATTCAAAGATGAAATAATAAATATTGTGAAGGACATAACAAGGAATATACAACCTATTACAGTTACAGGATGGAACATGGTGCAAAGCAGGAAACTTATACCTTTAAATGCTTATATTAGAAAAGAAGATCTAAACTCTATGACTGAAAGTTCATCTTAAAATATGCTAGAAAGAGGGGCACCTCGGTGGCTCAGTAGGTAAAGCATCTGACTCTTGGTTTCAGCTCAGGTCATGAATCTCACTTTCATGAGTTCGAGCCCCACATCAGACTCTGCACTGACAGTACAGAGCTTGCTTGGGATCCTGTCTCTCCCTCTCTCTCTGCCCTGCCCCCACTCCTGCGGTCTCTCTCAAAATAAATAAATAAAATTTTAAGATGTTGCTACAAAGAAAACATCACAGTACACCCAAACCAAGGAGAAGAGAATAATAACAGAAATTAATACAAAAAAAAAAAGACAATAAAGAAAAACAACAAAATTTAAAAACCTAATTACAGTGATCAAGAAAAAGAGAACAGGGATGCCTGGGGGAATCAGTCTTTCTCTCATGTTTTCTCTCTCTTTCTCAACATAAATAAACAAAGATCTTTCTTTTAAAAAAAGAAAAACAAAGATCACCAATATAAAAAATGAAAAATGAGTTATTATCAGAGATCCTATGGACACTAAAAAGGATTAGAGAATATTATGCATTACTTTATGCCAACATATTTGATAATTTAGATGAAACAGATACATTTCTTGAAAAGTATAAAGAATCAAAATTGAAACAAGAGGAGGCAAAATATCTGAATAGCCTGTCAAATAAATGAAATCTATTTTTTAAAACCTTCCCCCAAAGAAAATTCCAGGCCTAGATGGCTAATGAAGTCTATCCACCATTTAAGAATGAAATAACACAAATCTTACATCAACATATTTTTGCATAAAGAGGAATCACTGCTTAATTCATTTTATGATATTAGTACAAACTAATTACACAACCTATCAAAGACATTAGAAAACATTACAGACCAACCTCCATCAAAAGTTTAGATGCAAAAGTCCTCAACAAAATTATTAGCAAGTTAAATTCAGCAATATATTTGTTAAAAAGATAAGAGATCATAACCAAGTAGAGTTTATCTCGTGAATAAAAAGTTGGCTGAACATTTGGAAATCAATGGAATTCACCATATTAACAGAATGAAGGATAATACACGATCCTTTCAATGTATCTAGAAAAATCATCAGAAAAAAATTCAGTGGCCATTCATGACAAAAAGCATCTGCAAACTAGGATTCACAGGGAATGCCCTCAAATAAATAAAGGGCATTGATGAGTAAACATCACACTTAATGGTGAAAAAGGGAGTTGTTTTCCCTTGAGATCAGGAACAAGGCAAGTCTGCTAAGTAACAACGTAAAATATAACTTAAAATGGATCAAGACCTAAGTGTAAAATGTAAAATTATAAAACTTCTAGAAAAAGCAGAGTGTCTTTGTGACCCTGAGACATAAAAGATTTTTAGATAGAACATAAGCACAAAACATGATAAGTGAGACTTTGTCAAAATTACAAACTTTTGGTCTTTGTAAAACACCAGTAGAAAATGAAAAGTTAACCCACAGACTGGAAGGAATATGTGTATAACTTATTTATCATATAAAGGACGTGTATCCAGAATATATAAAGAATTCCCAAAACTCAATGAGACAATGCAATTTTTTACACGTCTATTTATTTCGAGAGAGCACACAAGCAGGGGAGGGGCAGAGAGAGAGAGAGAGAGAGAGAGAATCACAAGCAGCCTCTGTGCTGTCAGTGCAGAGCCCAACGTGGGGCTCGATGTCATGAACTGTGAGATTGTGACCTCAGCTGAAATTAAGAGACTCACGCTTAACCGACTGAGGCCCTCTGACAATGCATTTTTTTTTTTTAATGGCAAACTATTTGAATAGGCATTTTGCCAAAGGTGCATAAATGACTGGGTCCACAACATGACACTCAATATCATTAGTTATCAATTAAATGCAAATTGAAGTACAATGAAATAGCACTACACACATACAAGCATACCTCGTTTTACTGTGCTTTATTTTGCTTCACAGATTTTTTTTTTTTCTTTTAAACAAACTGAAGGTTTGTGGCAACCCTGTGTCAAGCATCAGCATCATTTTTCCAACAGCATTTGCTCACTTTGTGTCTCTGTCACATTTTGGTAATTCTCACGATAGTTCCAACTTTTTCATTATTATATCTGTTATGGTAACCAGTGATCTTTGACGTTACTATTGCAGTTGTTCTGGAGTGCCATGAACTGTGCCCACATAAGATGGTGAGCTTAATCAACAAACGGCGTGTGTGTTCTGGCTGCTCCACTGACTGCCCATTGCCTGATCTCTCCCCGTCTCCTCGGGCCTCCCTATTCCCGGAGACACAACAATATTGAAATTAGGCCAATGAATAACTCTACAATCGCCTCTAAGTGTTCAAGTGCAAGGAAGAGCTGTACGGCTCCTGCTTTCCGTCAAAAGCTAGACACGATTAAGCCTAGGGAGGAAGGCACGTGGAAAGCTGAGACAGGCTGAAAGCTAGGCCTCTTGCACCGAAGAGTCAAGTTGTGAATGCAAAAGAAAAATTCTTGAAGGAAATGAAAAGTGCTACTCCAGTGAATGCACGTGAATCGGCCTTATTGCTGACCTGGAGAGAAGAGCCAACCAGCCACAACAGTCCTGTAAGCCCAAGCCCGACTCCCTTCAATTCTATGAAGGCAGCGAGAGGGGAGGAAGCTGCAGAAGGAAAGTGTGAAGCCAGCAGAGGTTGTCCCTAACGTTTAAGGAAACAAGTCATCTCTGTCACAGAAAAGTGCAGGGTGAAGCAGCAGATGCTGATGTAGAAGCTGCAGCAAGTTACCCAGAAGACCCAGCTGAGATAGATCATTAATGAAGGTGCCTACACCAAGTGGATTTTCACTGTAAATCAAACAGCCTTATACTGGAAGAAGGTGCCATCTAGGCTTTCACAGCTAGAGAGAAGTCAATGCCTGACTGCAGAGCTCTAAAGGACAGTCTACCTCGTTAGGGGTGAATGTCATCGATGGCTTTAAAGCTGAAGCCAGTGTTCACTGGCTGTTCTGAAAATCCCAACGCCCTTAAGAATTATGGAAAATGTACTCTGCCTGTGCTCTATAAATGGAACAACAAAGCCTGTTTATCAGCACCTCTGTTTCCAACATGGTTTACTGGATGTTTTAAGCCCACTGTTCAAAGCTAGTGCTCAGATTCTTTCTGAAATACTACGAAAGCACCTTGTCACCAAGAGCTCGGATGGAGATGTAAAACAAGACTAATGTTGTTTTCAAGCCTGCTAACACAACATCCATTCTGCAGTCCATGGATCAAGGAGTAATTCTGACTTTCAATTCTTACTAAGAAGTACATTTTTGTAAGGCTATGGCTGCCAAAGATAGTGACTTCTCTGATGGATTTGGGCAAAATAAATTGAAAACCGAATTATGGAAAGATAACTTTCTGGAAAGAGTTCACACTAGATGCTGTTAAGAACATTTGTGATTCGTGGGACGAGATCAAAATATCAACATTAACAGTTTGGAAGAAGTGGATTCCAATACTCATGAATGACTTTGAGGGGTTCAAGCCTTGAGTGGAGAAAGTCACTGCAGCTGGGGTGTAAATAGCGGGAGAATTGGAATTAGAAGCGGAGCCTGAAGATGGGGCCGAATTGCTGCCACCTTGTGATCAAACTTTAATGGATGAGGAGTTGCTTCTTACGGATGAGCAAAGAAAGTGGTTTCTGGATCTGGAATCTACCCCTGTGAAGATGCTGTGAAGACTGTTGAAATGACAACAGAGGACTGAGAATACTACATACACTCAGCTGATAAAGCAGCACAGTATTTGAGAGGATCAAGTCCAATTTGGGGAGAAGTTCTACTGTGGGTCAAATGCTATCGAACACCAACCACTGCATGCTACAGAGAAAGTGTTTGTGAAAGGAAGAGTCAATAATGTGGCAAACTTCACTGTTGTCTTATTTTAAGAAGTTGCCACAGCCACCCCTGCCTTCAGCAGCCACCAACCTCAGGGCAAAACCCTCCCCCCAGAAAAAAAAAAATGACTTGCTGAAAGCTCAGAGGACAGTAGCATTTTTTTAGCAACAAAGGATTTTAAAATTAAGATATGTACTTTTTTGGCCTTAATGCTACTGCACACTTAATAGATTACAGTATAATCATAAATTTTATTTTTTTAAGCATAACTTTTATATGTACTGAGAAACCAAAAAATTCATTTGACCCACTTCATTGCAATATTCACTTTATTGTGGTGGTCTGGAACTGAACCTGTAATCCCTCTGAGACGTGTCTGTATCACACTGAGAAAAATTTAGAAGGCTGACTCTAATACCCTCCGGTTCTACCCACGTTGCTGCAAATGGAAGGATTTCATTCTTTCTCATTGCCAAGTAGTATTCCATTGTATATATAAACCATATTTTATTTAAGTGAAATAAGTCAGTCAGAGAAATACAGATATCATGTATTTTCACTCATATGTGGAATTTGAGAAACTTAACAGAAGACCATGGGGGAAGGGGAGGGGAAAACATTGTTAAAAACAGAGAGGGAGGGAGGCAAACCATAAGAGACTCTTAAATACAGAGAACAAACTGAGAGTTGATGGGGAGGGGTGGGGGAGAGGGGGAAATGGGTGATGGACATTGAGGAGGGCACTTGTTGCGACGAGCGCTGGGTGTTGTACGTAAGCGATGAGTCATGGGAATCCGCCCCCGAAACCAAGAGCACATGGCATAGACTGTATGTTAGCCAACTTGACATTATATATAAATAATAAATCAAAATAAATTAAAAAATAAAAGGCTGACTATACAAAGTGTTGGCAAAGACGCAGAACGACTAGATCTGGCATACACTGCCAGGGTTGTAAAATGGTATAACCACTTCAGAAATGGTTTGGTAAGGTCTTACAGAATTACCTGTCCCAGCCATTCTACTCCTACTTATTTATCCAACAGAAACAAAAACATATATTCATCAAAATATCTAGCTTATAGGTTTATTTGTAATAACCCAAAACGGGGGGAACCCCCAAGTATCCATTAAAAGGTGAATGGATGGATCAACAAATTATAGTATTTCCATACAATGGAATACCACTCAGCAATGAAAAGGGATGAATTACTAATCTATGAAACAACCTTGGTGAATCTCAAACTCATGCTGGGTGAAATAAACTAACCCCTCCCCCCAAAGAAAATTGGGAACAATGTATAATTTCATTTATATAAAGTGCTAGATGATTTAAACTAATCTATAGTTTCGGAATGTAGATCTGTGGTTGCCTAAGGCCAGGAGTAGAAGGATAGATTACTAAAGGCATGGGCAGATTTTTTGAGGAGATGGTAATGTGCATTATGTTGATTGTGATGATGATTTCATATGTGTATATGTATGTTAAAACAGATCTAACTGTACCTTTTAAATATATGCAGCTTATCTATTTCAATTATATCCCAATAATATGTAAAAGGAAAACTGCAGAAAGGGGGGAAAAAGTAACCTAATCCAAAAAGTAATTGATTTAAATCGAACTTAAATTTAAACTATATCCAAAATTTTAATTAACTTCTATTTAGTTAAAAGCATATTTAAAAAAATTTTTTTTAACATTTATTTATTTTTGAGACAGAGAGAGACAGAGCATGAGCAGGGGAGGGGCAGAGAGAGAGGGAGACACAGAATCTGAAACAGGCTCCGGGCTCTGAGCTGTCAGCACAGAGCCCAACGCGGGGCTCGAACTCATGGACCGCGAGATCATGACCTGAGCCGAAGTCGGACGCTTAACCGACCAAGCCACCCAGGCGCCCCAGTGAAAAGCATATTTTAATACAACATTCAGATCTTCTAAAACAGTTTTTCGTATTTCTACTGGTAAAGCACCAAGAAATTGTGCTATTCATTACGAAATGTCGCACCTTCTGCAGGAACAGCATGTAATACTAATAAATTTAATTCTTGTCATAAAAGCTAAGAATGAATTTCATGACCAATTCACTCTATTAAAGTGTAAATAACATAATACGCATCCACAAGTACGAAAGATATTAAAAGTAGTATGATCCTCTGCTTTGGAATCTAGGGTTAATATGCATTTGTCATTTCAACAATTTAGTTGTTGTTTGCTGGCGTTCCTTTGGCAAATAGTAAGCTTCGTAAGAATGTACTGTTGAAAATCAAAACTGAGAATTTTATGTGCATTAATTTGTTTCTGGTGAACTGAGAAAAGGTTACCTTTGTTCAATTGTCACAGCAGAACACTCTGAAAATGTAGAACATGCAGTGTTAAGGGTCACTGCCCTGACACATGGAGTCCCCTTGGGAGGGTTAAAAGTATTATTTAGAACTACCTCAAGTGAACAAGACATTTATGACACTGCCAAACACAGTTAAAAGTGAATGTACCTACAAAGTGTTTGCTTATCACCATCACCCCAAATTATCCAAGCCTGATGTAATTTTACTGTTGAAGAGTTTTATTGCTAATTGCAGTGAGCGATCATGGGAAATCTCACAAACTCATTAACGGCGAGGAATCCTGCAGAAGGGATCTGGAAGTTCTTAAGGGCAGAGAATTCAAAGGGAAAGATGAACACATTAACTATAATGCAGGCCACCACCTCACCATCGCTCACTTGTCAGTCTACTCACTGTGTTCACCGTCAGACAAACATCAAACACATACGAGACAAACTCCACCTTCTTCCCCTGCTTCCCACAAAATTCCCAAATAACTGCCATAATGAGATAAGAAAAAAAAATTTTTGAATTGGTACCCTAGTTTACATATATATATTAGAAATCTCAACTGAGGTTTTCTATAGACAAAGAAGTGTTACAGAACATGAGTCCTTTGAAACCTACGAAAACACATAACTGTGATATATGCCTTCACGAGAAACCACAAAGTGATTAACAGGTGTGGTTGACTGTGAGTGCCCCAAATTCCAGACTGTAAAGACTTGGGAATTCATCAAGAATTTGACATTTACTGCAATACTTTTTGTTAACTGCTTTATTTTAATTTACTGAGACAGCCTTTTGAAAGCCTGGTTATATTAATAGTCATTTAAATTTGTTGATGATAACCTAGAGCCTTAAAACAGTGTTGGTGCTGCTCACCGAGAATGAAATTTCCCACAGAGAAGCAAGACAGCAGAAAACAGGTCTCGGCCACCACTTTCTTTAAAAGCAACTTTCAATGTTTAATGTGGCAACATAGATATTTTTTAAAGATCGTATAATTTGTTCTGCCATTTTAGCCCAAGAGTGATAGTGCTTACCTCATTTAGCATCCTTTTAAATAATTTTTTTAATTGCAATAATTATAGATTCACAACAAGTTGCAAAAATAGTACAGAGCAGATTCTGTGTAACTATCATTCAACTTTCTCCAATGAAGGAAAGTGTTCATCTTCCATAACTGTAGCGCAGTCAAGACCAGAAAATGGACCTCAGCAAACCACAGTGAGCTAAACTACCAAGTATTTCTTTTTAACACTGAAAAACCTGAAGTATGCTCAACAGAAAAGTTCACATGTAAGCTTAACGAATTTCCACAGAATGAAAATACCCAGGTAAGAAGCACCCACCAGGGAACAGAAGATTTCCAGCACTGCACAATCACCCTTCCGATCCACCTCCTCAGGATGTCTAACAGCACACGTTAGCATCGCTTTTATTGTATTTATACAAACGGAGTTATATTGCACATTCTCTTTTGTGTCTGCCTTTCACTGGACACGTTTGGTGGACTCATTCCCAATGCTGCGCGGAGCAGCAGATTGGGCATTACGGTCTTCTGTCGTGTGAACATGCCATCATGTCCCTTATCCGATCTACTACTGATGGGCATTTGGGTCCTTTCCACTTTGGGGCTCTTAGGAATAATGTTTCCAAAACCATCCGAGTGCATGTTGTGTGCATCTCTGTTGGCTGTGTACTAGGAGTGGAATCGCGAGGTCATGGGGCATGTATTTGCTCAGCTCTAGTAGATAGTATCACTTAGTTTTCCAAAGTGGATGAATTAATTTGCACTCCCACCAACACCAGCAATGTGTGAGAGTTCCAATGCTCTACATCTTTTTCAACCTACCCATTCTGGTGAATATTTAGTACATTTGGGGGAAAAGATTTATAGAGTTAAACATCGAACAGAATACTGGTGGAATAATCAGAGCAATAATTTTTCTCCAAATACTCAAGACTCTACCTAGAATATTTGACAAAGCAAAACAATCTGAAATTCCAAACTTGTTCTTAAAATATATTCTTCTTTAATTAATTAAATCATCCCGAGCTGATGCTATGGCTGTTATTTTCCAAACATGTCTGGTATTATGAGTCACTTGGGATATATAAATACAGACTTTCAGGCATTCTGTCAGATTTCCTGAAGGAGGATTTCTTTGGAAAGGCCTTGGAATCTTTTCATATGAAGCCCAAGAGGTTTTTATTATCAGCCAAGTCTGGAAAACACTGCTCCATGGGAATCTTCTGACATTAACACCTGTTTAAAAGTGAATCTGAGTGGAAAATTACTACTTTGGGGATTTCTTTGGAGAGTTCCAGCCCCAGAACCTTTCTGGATGTTCTCAATTTCTGCAACAACTTTAGAGGCAGATATTATTTGAACTGTTGGATAAATTGAGGCCAAAGTACATTGCCCCAGGTCCTTGAGTAACACCAAAATTATCATAAAGCCCTATGTGTGATCAACAGCCTTATTGGTATTTAGCATCTTCCAAACAACGTGGATTTTTATTATTAACTGTGCTGCAATAAAGAGAATCGGTAGTTGGAAAAGACTGTGTAGTATCGTATATGGGAGGAAGCCCGTGAAGACTGGAATCAGAAAACCTGGTTTCGAGTGCGGGTGCAACTACTGTGTGTGGAACTCTGAGTAGGTAACGGATCCTTGCTCCCTCTTTCCTCCTCTGTGGCATGCAGATGTCGCCCCGTTGTTGGGACATTGAAATAAATTCAGACAATTAAAGGAGATGAATACACAGTAGGAAGTTAACACATGCGTTTTTTTTCCCCTTCGCAATCTGTTTTTCCATCCTCTAGGTTCTTTGTAACTGCTCACCTGTAAGACTGGCCAATAGTTTTGCAAAATTTTCTAATTACCTGTATATTGCAATTCAGCTTTGTAAGAGAAGTGAATAATTAAAGTTAAGAGAGAGAGAGAGAGAGAGAGAGAGAGAGAGAGAGAGAGAGAGAGAGAGAAACAATTTAATTCCACATTTTCCTTTACTTTCATCTCTGTTGGTGGAAACCAGCGGTCCTATAACGTATGGCTGAAAACGATTACAAACAATAATTTGGAAAAATGCAGTAACAAGGAGTAACTTGAGGTAATAGCAAACTATAATTTTAAAATAAAGCCCAACTCTTCTCAAACTAGAGAACATTGCTAAGGGCACTATACAAACAGTTGTTTTTGTTTTGTTTTGTTGTTAACAGTACTAAAACCACTTGAAAAAGCCAACATTGCAATTTCGTCTTTTAGAAGGCTTTCTAACATCAACATATTAAGCACTCAAATGGCATTGATTCTGGAGATCAAAATGCTTCCAGCATCGCATTTCACTTGTAAGAAAGCCTATGAAAACCTCTTTTATAAAAATAGGTCTAATTCTGTATACTGAAAAGAAGCCTACCATATTTGGGTTATATGGCCATGAAAGGCCCATTTAACACGATCTGCCAATTACTACATATAAAAAGTAATTAAGAAAGGCTTATATTAGAAGAGGCCTCCTTCAGCTCTCTGTGGTTTGGTCCTTCTGATCTTAAACCTGGTGAAAAACTCTGGAAAATATTAGCACTTATTTTAGGAAGTAGAATAGACTTTTACATAGAAGAAAATTTGTAAACAATAGCGTCACATGTGTATTAAAATTCACCATAAAAACTGAGAGTAGAGGGGCGCCTGGGTGGCTCAGTTGCTTGAGTGTCCAATTCTTGGTTTCGGCTCACGTCATTATCTCACGGTTCATGAGATGGAGCCCCGTGTGGGACTCCGTGCTGACAGCACGGAGCCCGCTTGGGATTCTCTCTCTCCCTTTTTCTCCTCCTTTCTCTCTCTCTCAGAATAAATAAATAAGCTTAAAAAAGAAATATTAAAGAAAAAAACTAAGAATAGAGAAGAAGTGGTAAATTAACAAATACCCTGCCAATGATGTCTGCGCTCTGGGGCAATCCCTGAACTCCTGTGCCTCAGTTTCCTCCACCGAAAAATGTGGAGAATGTCGCTGCATACTTGCTAGGTCTGCTGTGAGTCCAGATGCTGACCGCTTAGAACCATGCTGGGTGCCACCCATGCCACCTAAGTGTTGCCCAGTCATCATCAGTGCAGCGGTTAGCAGCATTGGGGAGCAGGGAACTTACGGGGCACTGTCACACCGTAGTGTTGTGTGTCACTGATGAGCAGTTTTCGTTTCAGTTCATTCAAACCTACTCCTACGGGACCTGAAAAATAGGATAATATAAATGATTACAGAAAACACTGTTTAAGCAGGTCGATCACTGAACACGAGCCCGTGACTCGCAGACTGAGAACACGTATCCAACTTTGCATCCCGAATAAAGAGATTATCTCTAGTCAAGTTGTACATAAGAAAAAGCTACTAGTTCATTTGCTGCTTTTTTACTTTGAAAATTTAAATCCCTACCTTTCCATTAAAAAGATCAGAACTAATTTGTTTTAAAGGAAACATACCCAAGAGCTTGAGTAGATCACCAAGAGATGATATCCAGAAGAGTCTAAAATATATGCCTGCCTGAGAAAGTGGACGTGTGCACTCCAGGCACCAATCATTTCAATACGAAATGTTTTTAGAGCTTAATAAAATAACATCTTGGAACATTAATTTTATTATAGCTACAACTCTAATGATGCACTTTATTTTTTTTATACTTACGCATTTATTTTTTTGAGAGAGAATGCTCACGTGAGCAGGGGAAGGGCAGAGAGAAAGAGAGAGGAACAGGGAGA
Source organism: Panthera tigris (assembly GCF_018350195.1). Lineage (NCBI taxonomy): Eukaryota > Metazoa > Chordata > Mammalia > Carnivora > Felidae > Panthera > Panthera tigris. The sequence goes on from NC_056666.1 coordinate 25,543,817, forward strand.
ATCTCAAGCAGGCTCCATGTCCAAAACAGAGCCCAACTCAGGGCTCGATTCAACAACTGCGAGATCGTGACCTGAGCCAAAATTAAGAGCGGGACCCTTAACCAACAGAGCCACCCAGGCACCTCTAATGATGCATTTTAAATGTGCAAAGCCATCAGCCACATTTACGTCGCTCGAGATAATCTCACGCTATGTTTTCAGTTGGTCCTTAAGCATTTGAAAACTTGCACTGGCCTCGCGTGCTTAAATCCACCAGTGCATGCACAGTAAACACCACAATGGACAGGGAGCGGATAGTAAATACTGTGGAGCATAAAAGTGACTTCCGCCTTCAAAGAAAGTAATTAGGTTGAGAGAGTCACACAAAATGATTAAGAGACGGAGCAAAACACACAGCAGTTTCAAACAGGAATCTGAACACAAGTTAGAAGGCCACAAGCCCCCGACGACGAGTGTCTCGCAGTCTGCCATCAGGCTCCATTCAGTGATGGTGTTTGCGCTGGACACAACACAGGCTGCGGGCCCAGACGGACCCGACTCAGGTTCCCTTTTTCACTATTCCTCCCCTGCTGATACTGGGTGAATACGTGTGCCCCTTCAACTTCACGTGTTGGACTCCTAAAGCCCAAGGTGTTAAGAGGTGAGGATTTTAGGAGGTGCTAAGGTCAGGAGAGTGGAGCCCAGGAAGGGATTAGCGCTCTTACAAAAGAGACTCCACAGAGCTCCCTCCCCTCCAGCACGTGAGGACGCAGCCAGATGCGTGTGACCGGGAAGAGGGCCCTCACCCCGCAGTGCCGGCACCTTGGATCTCCAACTTGCAGTCTCCAGAACCGTAAGAAGTCAATTCCTGTTATTCATGGGCCACCCAGTCTGTGGCGCGTTATTACCATGGCCTGAGAGGACATCATCTCTGAGGCTTAGTCTTTGAGCCTTGATTAGACTTCATGCTACTGAAAGTTATCCTACTCCCCTTTTGGAGGAATTAAGTGAATAACTTCTGTATAGCACCTGGCACCTGTGTTCCAGGGACCTGTGTTCATTCCCTCACCCACTTCCTCTCCTGAGCTTTGAAAAGAACAAGGTTTTATGCCGGACAATGAAGGACATACAGGTGGACACAGAAGAGCACAGTGCACATCCTGGGTGGAGGGAAAAGTGCGAACGAAGAGGAAGAGGCCAGACCTGGGGGCTGTGCCTTCCTTGGTCTACCACTACTTTGCAGGGCCCTCGCCTGGATCAGGAGACCTGTCCCCCTGTGTTCACTCTTCAGCACCTTCTGTCTTTCCAGGAATTGCTGTCAAGTCCCAATTCCCTGGCACTCAGCTCTCCCTTTTTATAATAAATACTCTGTAACATCCCATTTATACCGTGAAATGGAATTCAGAACTAATGTAACTTACCGGTACATATAATTCTTCCAAGTTAATCAAATGGACTAACTGGGGCACCTGTGTGGCTCAGTGGTTTCAGCATCTGACTCTTGATTTTGGTTCAGGTCGTGATCTTAAGGTTCGTGAGCTTGAGCCCAGAGTTGGGCTCTGTGCTGACAGCGTGGAGCCTGCTTGGGATTCTCTCTCTCCCTCTCTCTGCCCCTCCCCTACTTGTGTGAGTGCTTTCTCTCTCTCAAAATAATAACCTTTAAAAAGAGTACTTACAATAAAAAAATTTGTTTCAATATGTAAATGCTTAGACATGATTAGAAAACCTATTAAACTCAGATGTTTGTACTTAACCAATAATAAGGTTGGATTTAAGAGTAATAAGATAAGGAACCATTCTGTACAGGAAAGTACAGGAAACTGGAAGCCCAAAGGTGCAGGAAAACAGGAGAATAAAGACAAGAAACTGGATAGAAAGGACAGGTGAAACTCTTTGGAATATGGTAAGGAACGGGGTAACAGCCTTAATTGAACTAGAGATAATTTGTCAAGACTATCAAAGTGCAGAAAACGGTACTTTTGCAAATGATCTTCACTTCACATATAAGTGTAGTGTAAAAGTAATTCCCTGTGGGATGGGACAGTGCTTCTCTGTCTCAGAAGGCAGACCTCTTGAAACTCGACCATATGTTCTGATCTATTCAGTGCCTGAATGTCTACTATAACATTGGAGAGAGGCACGTGGGACGCAGGTCAGACCTGAGTTCTGTAGAAATGTCACGTCTACATTCCTGGCCCCCTAGCCATTCTGACTTTAAAAAGCAGTAAATGTCTACATGCTCTCCAGTGCAGTGCTGCCCCTATTGAGGACCCTTACTCTGGGACATCAGCCTCTGGCCCTTGTCATTTGCTGTGCCTCAGTTCCTGCCAGCTCCTTGGGTAACCTTGGCATCCACATGAACCCCCGTCAAAAGACCAGCATCTAACATCCCTGACTCCGTGTCTAGAGCGATCTTCTTCTCTATTCCACTTCGACCCTTTACTGGAAAGACCTCGACTCTGCCATCACTATTCACTCTTCATCACTATATTTCACTACTGAAATACTAAATTCCCACTTTTCCAATAGGACTCCGATCTCGGATCCCTTGGGATCTCTCCCTCGGTTATCCTGCCACACCTACGGTCATGGGGACCTCTAATTTCATTTCTTTCCTTTTTATCCAGCAGCCCTTCATGGCTTCACTTCCATGGGCCTCATGTCTTCTATTATACACTGTCCTTCTATCAAATCTCTTATACACTGTCCTTCTATCGCACTTCCCAAGGAGACCTCCAGTCTCAGACCAAACCAGTGGCCCCTCCATGCATCCACACTTAGGCAACGAGTACTGAAAACCCACACCGTCCTGGAGCAGTCATGCGGTCCACTCCTGCTCTCCACACACAAACTAAGACTTCCATTATTCTGTGTTCTCCTACCCACTGTATTTCTTACATCCCCACAACGGTCACTGCAATCCCCCATTCTCTGTGGTCACACAGGGGAGCCTCCTGCTCTCCCATATGCTCCCTATCATCAAATAATTGCCAAAGGCTGTCAATTTGCCTCCCAACTAGCCTTCAGAGCCACAATCTGAATTTCCACTGCTGTCACACTAGTCCAGGGTACCACCACGTTCACCTCCTCTTCTGGACCAGCCTCCTTGGCTGCCCCACCCCTGCTCATCAGCCACTCTAACCCACCGTCACCAGCAGCCAGAGGTCCTTCCAAGGAGCTATTCTGATCCTGTCTCTCCCTTAACATTCTTAGAAATGTAGTTTCCAGTGGCTTTTCTGAAAAAGATTAAAACCTTCACATGGGTTACAAGACTCCACATTGACCTGGTCCCCACCTCCTCCTTCTGTCTCAAAGCATCTGCTCAACCCCCTCCTTCATCTGGAGTCCCAGGGAGTTCTGATATGTCAGAGCTTGGCGCAAACAGATCTTTCTCAAGCAAGTCTGCAAGTCCGTCCTGACCCTTTCGACCGTGTTTGTCATTTTTAAGTCTTCAGACCATCCTGTATACCTTCCTACTACTTAAAAGTCCTAATTCAACAACTGGGTAATACATTGCTTCATGGCCTGTCTATCCCACCAGACAGACTCCATGAGGGCAGGAATCATATTAGGTCACTTGCCTTTCCCCAAAAGCAATTAAAATCTCAATAAAAATCTGTGGAGCGAACGCAACTTCTAGTGACACCCTCATCACCTTAGGCTCACTGGAAGACCTCATCTACTCTGGGAACACAGAAGCCAACGAGTGGATATGTCTTTGAAGCCCTTTCTATAAACGTACACGTCTAAATCCATCTAGACCACCACCCTCTGAACAGTCACACACTCCTACACCCGCTCTTTCTGAATCGTCACCTCTTGTGGCTCCATCAACACTTAAAACTAGTAAATTCTCTCCTACCTTAAAACAACAACAAACTTCCCCTAACCTTCCGCTGTCCCTCTGCCACTGCTCGGTCCTGTCTCTGCCACCCTGGCTTAGGCTCCTGTCATGCGTCACCCGCATCTCTCACTCTGCCTCCAGTGCATACAGAACCAAATATCAATTCCTCGACAAGTTTATTTTTTTTTTAATGTTTATTTATTTTTGAGAGAGACAGAGACAGAATGCGAGTGGGCTAGGGGCAGAGAGAGAGGGAGGCCATCTGAAGCAGGCTCCAGGCTTTGCACTGTCAGCACAGAGCCCGATGTGGGGCTCAAACTCACGAACCGTGAGGTCATGACCTGAGCCGAAGTCGGACGCTCAACCGACTGAGCCACCCAGGCGCCCCCTTGACAAGTTTATATATAGACTGCATGTTGTGAGCTATATTTCTATTTCTAATTTTCATTCATTTTTTAATGTTTATTTTTTAATGTTTATTTATATTTTAATGTTTATTTTTTTTTAGAGACAGAGACAGAGAGAATGAGCAGGGGAGGGGTAGAGAGAGGGGGAGACAAAGAATCTGAAGCAGACTCCAGGCTCTGAGCTCTCAGCACAGAGCCCAACATGGGGCTCGAACTCAAGGAACTGTGAGATCACGACCTGAGCCGAAGTCAGAGGCTTAACCGACTGAGCCACCCAGGCACCTGTTTATTTACTTTTGAGAGAGACAAAGCATGAGCCTAGCAGAGGAGGGGCAGGGAGACAGACAGGGAAACACAGAATCTGAAGCAGGCTCCAGGCTCTAAGCTGTCAGCACAGAGCCAGACGTGGGGCTCGATCCCATGAACTGTGAGATCATGACCTCAGCCAAAGTCAGATGCTCAACCGACTGCGCCACGCAGGGACCCCTAATTTTCATTCTTGATACTCCTTCCTATGTACACTCCAGCTACATGAGGTCCCCCTGCTTCCGGAAATATGGCAGGTTCTCTTTTGTGTTGTTGGATCCTCATGGCGTGCTGCTTGCTTTTGCAAGGACACTCCAGTCCTCTTCATGTGCCAATTCTTGCTTGTTGTTTCAGCTTAGATACACTTTAGGGAAATCCTAACACTTTAAATTTGGGTTTGGTACCAAGTTCATGTGTTCTCTGTACTTGAAATTCAAGAGACTAATCCCCCAGTACTCTTTTAGCTGTCTTGATCCTCTAACAGACTGTGAGCTCTGTGAAAACAGGGGCGTCATCTACTTGTTCATCAGCTAGCAAACTGTAGGCACTCATTAGTTTGCTGTATTCATTTAAATTCTACTCAGTAATTATGCTGTCCTGGAGGTATGACTATTTGCTGAATGAACCAAAGGAACGGGAGCTAAAGGTAAAAGCATCTGTTCCCAGAATGCTTCGATGTGATGGTGAGGTAACATGCTCATGGTGCCTAAGGGGAGTTGGTTGGTGAAGATCACATTTGAACTTGGCTCTTTGGATCTAAAAATAAAGAGAAGCAGAGGGGAAGGTGATGACTTCAGCTCTGGACCTGTGAGTTTCAGGAAAGGAAATCGATCTACCTTATCACTATCAGACAAGGACTGACTGTGGTGTAACAGAGAGGTCAGGGCGAGGGTGTCCTCGTGACCACAGGCACGACAAGAGAGAACCTGGGACTGTGAGAAGAAATGAGATCTCCGAGGGAGAGGAGGACAGGGGTAGCATTACTGACTGCGGTATGCTGGGCACCATTTGGGGTGTATGTATTTTACCCACTCTGAAGGTACCAACAATATTTAAAGTGCTAAAACTTACTCTTTACTAGAAAACAAAAAAAGAAGAACAAGGGGTATTACAAATGGAGCTGTGTTCCCTGTACAGACGAAGCCAACTCAGTTATATATGCGCAAAGAAAAAAGACAGAAGCGAATAAAACACTAAAATTTAAATAGCACATCCTGGCCTGCCCTGCCCACCCCCAACTCCACACCCAGGGCTAAAAGGGTGATAAGAATTTATGTTTTTTTTTTGTTTTTTTTTTTTTTTTTTTCAGCAGGTCTCAGCTCTGGAGTGCTTCCCAGAGTGTAAGATACTTTGCTGAATGAGAGTCTAGCTTTTTTTGTCCTCTTCTATCACCCTTGCCAAAACCCACAATGATTTATTTTAACTCTGGAGGAAAAAACTAGATGTGTCTGATTTAGTGGGCAAAAGTATGCTGCCTCTAATACAATGCCCTTACTTTGTGCCTATATTCAGTTTTACCCCTTATACAATCTCTTCACAGCGAGATGGAGTATCACTCCACTCATGGAGTGTGCAGTGGCAGATATCTTATTTGAAACATGTTCCCTAGATTTGAGGTCATCATCTTCCAAGGTGGGAGTTTCCTTACAAAAAAGGCTAAAGTAGGGATACAGTTTCCATCATTCTGACAACAAAACTGCTCCCAGGGCCTCCAAACAGCATTTTCCCTGACAGGCTCTTGGATCACCTCTGCTATCCACATTGGTGAAGTTCTGGAATTTCTCTTATTAGCTCTTAACCTTAAAAGATCACCACCTAGATCCACACCCCTAGCCGTAAGTTCACGGCATTTTCAGTGGCTGCTTTGTATTTAGGATGCAATAGCTACTTACACTGTAGGCTGCTTTAGGGATACAAACTGTGTTAGGTTCATTCTGCAGTGGGACAGATTCACTGCTCCTTTGATACAAAAATTTTTAACACACTTGGTGAAATACAGTTATACATACATACACAAATTGGTTATCCTATAGTTTGTTTCAGTTGTGCTTGTTAATGCTTGAAGAGAAACAGAGAAGACAATCTAAACAGCACGCATTTAAATACAGACAACAGGCTTTGGAAACACGGTAATTGGGATGTGACATATCAAGGTTTTTCTATGTAGCAGGTATGTGCTACATGGCTAACATAACACCATTACTAATTCTCAAAAGCTCCCTGTGAGAAAGGTATTATTATCTTCAGCTTACAGACAAGAAAATGGACAACGAGAGGTTAAGGAATTTTCCTAAGGTCACACACATCTGGAGTGCTCTTCAAATGGTATTTAAAAGCCTGTCCAGGGGCGCCTGGGTGGCTCAGTCGGTTGAGCGTCTGACTTCGGCTCGGGTCATGATCTTCCAGCTCATGAGTTCAAGCCCCGCATCTGGCTCTGTGCTGACAGCTCAGAGCCTGGAGCCTGCTTCGGATTCTGTGTCTCCCTCTCTCTGCCCCTTCCCCACTCATGCTCTGTCTTTATCTCTCAAAAATGAATAAACAAACAAACAAAAAAGCCTGTCGTCCGTTGGACTCAAAAAGTCTTCATTCTTTCCATTCTGCCTATCATCTTATCAAAAGAATGCCAATAAAATACAAACCCAAATAGCCAGTGATCCACTGTCTGATTATGGCTGTGATCCATAGCTTCAGAGTCTCTGACCCTATTCTCAGCTGCCCCACACCTTGGATAGTGAGGACTATCCTATCTGACTCTCAGGAATACTGTATTCCACAGAGACCCTGGCTACAAAAAGTGGAAGTCAGATTTGATCTCCAGACTCACTCTGTGCAGAACCTCTGAAAAGTCTATATTAAGCTTAATGACGACAGTGGATGTGCTAGGCCTGGGTGACCTACACAGGGCATGTGTGTTAGCATTCTAGATCCAGGACTAAGGAAATACAGCGATGATATGGAAGTAATAAGTGAAACCCCAAAAACAGTCTAAAAAATCATCTTGGAGTTCATTAATTTGGAATTCAGGTAGTGAACTAAAATTGATGTGCCACTAGCTTGGAAAGAACATAGAAGAATGTTTCTATTCAAACCAAAACACGTCAATAAGTATCCGTTTCATTTTATGTTAATTCCACAGGAATTTACAAAATCAACTCGGCAAATTCAGGAAAGAAAGAATAAAGCCACTGATTCCCATTAGCTGATGTTCTCGTAAAAACTGTGTCAACTGGAAAATTGAAATAATTAGGAAGGCACATTGTTTTTAATTACTTTCATACATTTAATTGGTAACTCCTTCCTGAAAGTAGGCAAATGTGTTGTGTGTGATTTTATATAAAGCTTCATTCATTCAGCCAAAGAAATACAGCCCATTTAGGGTGTCAATAATGATGCTAGTAAAGTTGCTGTTTAAAACGCTACATGTAAGGAAATATTCATGTTCAAGTAAATGCAAGAATGCCTTTATTTTTATCTTAAAAAGAAGATCTTTAAAAATCTACATGCAAATTCTCAGCCTGTGTTTATGCAGGAGAATTTAGACATATACACAACACCTTTGCCCCAAATGACCTCTATGTGTGTTGACATTATTGACCCATTACCTATGTAATTATAAGAGGTTGAATGTTCCCATCATTCTATTTTCAGATTTTCTTCTTTTTATTCTATGGATGTGTGTAAGGTTCATGGTTTGTAACAAATCTTTATGTATGGAAAACAAGAAAGATGTTATTTATTAGAACGGTAGCTAACACTACTTTTAAAATTAAGTCATAGTTGATGGACAGCACTTTTTCATTCTATAAACATGGCCCCCCAAAAAGACCTCCTTTCTGAATCTGAAACAGACATACACAATTAAAAATCAAAAAAGGCTGGGCACTTGGGTGGCTCAGTTGGCTTAGGTCATGACTCCCAGAGTTGTGGGATCAGGCCCCACGTTGGGCTCCGTGCTTGAAATATTCTCTCTCTTTCTGACCTTCCCCTGCTCATGCTCTTTCTAATTAAAAACAAATCAAAAAGGCTAAATGAGTGGAGAAAGCATTGAGGAAATAAAACCAGGGCCTACAGTAGCACTTTGAAACTGTAGGTACACTGAAAGAATGCTCTAAAATATGGGTGTGGTGTTCTATACTAAAAAACAAAAACAAAAAACTACGGACACTCTGTGGTATTGTCCTCATTTCTATGTTAGTGCAGATCCTGAGTAAAGGAATATCTACTAGAACAATAACGTATTACTATTGTGAAAATTATTTAATTGAAATCCATGGATTGTGATGTTTTTAAAAAGACACTTAAGTAGTAAGTGGACTTTTGTAAATGTCCAGCATAGAATTTTAGTTGTAGTTCTTCTAAAGGCTGATGAACATCAAAATGAATTTAATAATGTGAATCTCGATGAGCAGTACCTTACACATGAAAGGATAATTGTGCTCAAGATCACAGTGTTACTAATCTGTTAGGAAAGAAACTTCTGAGAAAGAAAGAGACACAGATAGATGAGATTGGCTAAATTAGTTTTAACATACCTTATATTCATGTAACAGTCATAACACATTTAAAAAATCCATTCTTAGGGCACATGGGTTGCTCAGTTGGTTAAGTGTCTGACTGTTGGTTTCAGCTCAGGTCATGATCTCAGAGTTCATGAGTTTGAGCCCCATGTCGAGCTCTGTGCTGGCAGCATGGAGCCTGCTTGGGATTCTCTCTCTCTCCCTCTCTTTCTGCCCCTCCCATGCTCACATACTCTCTTAAAATAAATAAATAAACTTAAGAAAAATTAAAAAATAAAAAATCTATTCTTATTTGGACTTCTGTCCAGTATTAAATTACATATTGGAGAGAAATCTGTTGCTCTGATCAAGTTCTCTTCACGTTTGCTAATGATCTTGACATTATTAATATGACATAAAAATGGCATATTGTATGAAAGCCCCTTGCACGGATGCAGCTTTTGCTATGGGTTTACCTCCAGTGTATCTGCACCACTTAATGTGAACAATCTTCCACATTTCCCCCTCGACACTTTTATAGTATTGGCCAGATTTGTTCAGAGAAAAATATCAAAATTGCTAGAGTCTGCAATAAATATCCCAAAGGTTTTTGTTACCCGAAAAAAACACACTCAAATCAAATGGAATCTCTAGGTACCCCTCAGATCAGACACATTAAAAAGTCTACTTACCTTACTGTAGCACTACGAGTTTTGTTGCTCGAGGCATAAAATAAAAACAACCATGCTATTATATTTGACTCGCAATCTTATAATGATCACGTCAGTGGGTGGCTGGATTTTGTACTGGAGAGTGACAAATCTGTTTATAAAACTAAATGTAAAGTTCCCTTGCAATCAAACTATATAGAAAATATAGCAACTTAGCAGTTCATAACAAGCCCTGCCAGAGGTTCAGGTTTTCTTTTCTCTGTTGAGTTCATTTATAATGGAAGAAAAATCCTACTAATGAAGCATCAATTTGTATGCTGTCAGAAAGAAAGAAAGAAAGAAAGAAAGAAAGAAAGAAAGAAAGAAAGAAAGAAAGAAAGAAAGAAAGAAAGAGAAAATAAAAGAAAAGAAAGAAAGAAAAAGTGGGAAGCTTGCTGAAAGAGTATCATTTTTTCCCAAGTGGCTATTTATATCAACTTTGACAGACTGACTGAGTGCTCATCTCATCTCTATCTCAGGGGTATGACGAGTCAATAAAATTAAAAGGTCAAAATAAACCCATCCTTGAGTCTTCCTCAGCCAAGCAGAAGAGGGCATGGGTAGCTTTCTTACTTCAGAGTCTGTTCAAAAATGCGACCTTTCCAACAAGGCTACCACGATCTGATTCGAAATCGCAAACTCCTGATTCCCCTCAATCTGCACTGCATTTACTTTCTTTCACAGAATTTATCACCCTCGAGAACTGTACAGTTGACTTTATATTTCTAATTCATACTGAATATGTTTTTTTGGTCTATGTCCTCCCATTGGAATGTAAACACCAGGAGGATGAAACATTTGTGTTGTTCGCTAAGGAACCCACCAGCTTAGAACAGTGCCTGGCGCGGTCGGGACTCCGTAAAAATCAGCTGAATGAACTGAATTGTGATTTATGCCCAGAAATTAAGCCAGAGTATAAACATTTAAGATACACCAATGGCACAAAAAAGCCAACCGTGATTCTAATAAAGATCATATTTACCTCGTATATACAAGGATTATAATTTTAAATCCAGCACATGCTCATAAATTCAATTATGACTTTTGGGTTTACAGTTGTCCCTATAAAATCCTCCAGAGCAGACCCTAATTCCTACAAGCCTTCAATCAAAGTTTGCCAAAAGTTATGAGGATTTTAATAAACACATTAACATTTATATTCAGCTTTTCTCTCTGCTTTATGCGGGAGACTTTTTATTCCGCTACAGTTTTATGGAAAAATGATGACAGTCTTATAAAGGTCTATTTATTCAAACCACCTCTACAAAGCAGTCTTTAGACAGCATATGAGATTCAGCACAAAGGAGGGCAGAATAGTACTTAATGCTCAAGCCGGAAAGGTGAAATATATAGAAAGATTTATTATTAGTTTCCTCTTCTGCCTCATAACCAGACAGAACAAGTCACAAATTGTCTGAATAGCCACATGATGGATTTTGCTCTTCTATTGGCTGAAGCTGTGAAGTGTGTTAGTAGCTTTTTAAACACCAAAGCTTTCTCTCCACTCCTTCCCCCACAAACACAGACGCATTATTTGGCTTTATTACTTTCCTTTTTAAAAAGTCAGGTCTCACTAAAGATAAAATTTATGCAGAAAAATGTACTAAATGGCTGACATTTGGTTTTCACATCCTTTTTTGGAAAATACTTTTAAATGCAGAAGGGAAGAGAACAGAAAATGTCACTAAGCTATTTTTGTGGCTAAAATGTGGCTTTGGAATGGTACCTTTACAAAACGAAGAGAAAATCAAATGCTGGTGAGCAAGGCTCAAAGTCCTCAACTGTCATAGTTCTGCTGTGTTAACAACTTGTTCTGTTTTAATTTCTTGAACATGAAGTCCAAGAATAAAAAGCATGCAATATTAAGGTAAGAATATAGAGCAAATAATGCTATAGACCTCTTTTTTTTTTTAATGTTTATTTATTTCTGAGATAGAGTCAGAGCATGAGTGGGGGAGGGGCAGAGAGAGAGGGAGACACAGAATCCGAAGCAGGCTCCAGGCTCTGAGCTGCCAGCACAGGGCCCGACGTGGGGCTTGAACTCACAAACCGCGAGATCATGACGTGAGCTGAAGTCTGTCCCTCAACTGACTGAGCCACCCAAGCACCCCTGTGCTATAGACCTCTTTAGCAATCTTTACCTTACAGTTTCAAGGCAAATACCATTATTCCCAATGGCTTTGAAAACAGTGGGAAAAACAAATAAGGCTTGAGGAGGGGGGCCATGCTGTTTACACTCTACTCTTTCCATCTTCCTAACACATGGTGTGTGAGCCAAGGCACTGCTTCCTCAGCATATGATTTCTACAATCATGAAAAGTTAACAGTTAATTCGTGAACAATTCAAAATTTCTAAAATTTGAGCCCACTGCTTTGTTACCTCTTTTAGATGATACACTGCCAAATATTCTACTGTAGCTTATAAGGGTTTTGAACAGTGGTGGAAAAATTAGCAGAAGCCTACTCATATTTGAACATTTCATGTTTGTCTTGTCAGTATTCTTAGTTAACATTGTAAAAAAGACAGTCCCAAAATGGAGTCACTTATGCTAAGCCCACATCACCAAACCAAGACTTAATACCTAACCTAATTAGTTTCAACCTCTCCGAGGAGTGGACTCTTAAACCAGTCAATCTAGAATTACCTGCTCAGCACCAGTGAGGTGGTCTGTCTGAGAGACCCCTGCCATCCCCCAAAGAAAGGTGATCTGGCCTGAAACAATCCATACTTCCATACTTTGCTAGGAACTTCCTTGTCCTGCCCTTTCTGACTAAAAGTCTTTCATTTTGTACAGCTCTTTGGAGTTCTATCTGCTGGATGGGATGCTGCCCAACTCATGAGTCACTGAATAAAGCCAGTAAGATCTTAAGAATTTACTCATTGAATTTGGTTTTTTAACAGATTTTATTTGGTGGTGGTAGGATCTGAAGGAAACTTCTGACACCTCTGGGGATGATGAGAAACACAGGTGTGGTATCTGAGAACCCTTCTGAGGACCATAGGTAAGTTTCCCCTGGTTCCGGGTTCTGCTCTCTTTGCATCAAGCTCCTGATCTAACTGGCTTTCCAATCCAGTCCTTAGCAGGTTGGCTTGATCTGGCAGATGGTTCTACCCCGAGCCCCAGTCCTAGCCCTTATTTAGTCCAGTCTCCTGTTGGAGTCTGCTGGCTCTGTCCACAGTTCCAGGTTGGTCATGGTGGGTGGAGTGCAACTAATGCCCCTTCTTCTTCTTTTGTTTGGCCAGTCTGCCATCACATCTCTTTGGCTACTGCTGGTGTGTTAATGTGCACATGCTTGTCTGGCTTGTTTTGTGTGGGTAAAAGGCTATTGCCAGGGGGAATCTTGGAAGCCAAAAGGTCACAAACTAGGTGGGCATGGATCTGTACTTAATAGCTGTTAGGGCGCTCAACACCAACTCTAGGACTCCTGTGTTAGGACTGGTAAGTCATGGAATGGGGTTAGATTGACACCGGGTCAACCTGTAAACCTCAAGAAAATTCCGTCGCAGTGATGTATGCTGTAAAACCCCACCCCATACAGTGGCATATCCCTCTGAGGTATTAGTTTGGCTCCAGGAGACTCAACTGCTTGGCTAAAGAAATGAGATTCTTAAATTAAAAAGAGCTGAGTGTGCCGTGTCCCAGCACATCTGCTTATTTTACGTCTAAGAGCTATAGTCCGGGAAGTGATAGCTTCAAAAATGGCAACTCTTACTAAAGAAAACCTAGAATTGGCCATTATAGGGGAATGGTCCAATTAGACAAGACTGTTCACTTAAGAAGTGCACTTGAGGAGCAGTTTCCACATCGAACAAACAGAATGGGATACCTATTTTAATTGGTATGGAGAAGCTTCCAAAAGGTTTTGAGATGCCAAAATAGCTTCATTGAAAAATTCATAGCAAAAGGCTATGAAAAATTAAAGACAGAAAAGTTAAAGACATAGAGGTCTCTACAACAAAAGACAGACTGATATAACTCCTACTGCTCCCCTCTACCCTCCTTTACCTCAGGACTCATGTTCTACTAACTCTCTATCTGAACTACCTTTCCACTCTGAAGAGACTCTTATACAATTACCTTTTAAAATAAAACCACTCAAGGCTGCAGGAGATCCTCCTGAGGCATCTTTCACGCCTTGATCAAAAACCAAATCGGACTAAGGCCCCTAGTTAAAGAATTTTCTAAACTCAAGGAGGAATCCCAAAAGTTTTCTGAAGAATTTAGAGTCCTTATCAGGGCCCATGACACCAGGCCACCAGATCTTTATCAGCTTGGGCACATGTTGGTGGGACCAGATGAAGCCCCCAAATGGATGTGAGAACAGCACACCCCAAGGAAGATATTTGAGATCTCCACCACTGTCCCATTATGGACCAGAAAAAAAAAAAAAAAAAAAAGGCAAAATAGCATCCAGTCTTTTTAAAAGCCATTCCTGGAGTCTTCGCTGCCTGCATCCACTGGTCTATGATTCAAACATGCAAAACAAGATGAATCTGACAGACTCTAAGACCCATTGCAAGCTCTCTTCCTACGGCATTCCAGGTTGCACACAATAAATGAAGCCACCCAACCTGCTCTAGCTGCCATATTTGTTAATGGATTATCTTCTGTGAGTAGTGGATTGATAAAAAGACATAAATAGGATGGGCAGCCACTGATCGGACTGACCTCATGTCTCTAACTCGTGAGGACTTTGAAACAAGACCAAAATCAAAAGTCCAAGGAGTTATTAGCCTTACAGTTACAAAAGCTACAAGCTAATACCTGGGCCTGCCTCCTCCATTGCACCCTCTTAGGAGTCCATCTTCAAAACAATGGACCAGGGGTCAATGTCTCATTTTTAATCTACTACGACATTGGGGGGAAAAAGCCTTATGCAAATCCTTCATCATCAACTCAAATGCCTCCCGATCTGCCCCCACATGGCCTCTCCCAGAGTTGACAGGACTCTGAGGGATCCTCTGGTAAAGTGCTACCACTAATCCCCTTAAACAGCCAAGGGGAAACGAAAAGTAAAATCAATGGAAAACCTTGCCAGATTCTGGTAGATACAGGAGCATCATTCTCTATCTTAAACCTGCTCTCATAGAACAAAAAAAAAGTTGTGAAAAAGAAGTTTCTGTAGTGAGGGTATCTAATGACATTCAGAGTTTCTATCTCAACCTGCAGTACAGATGACTCTGGGACCTTTGACTGTAAAAGCTTTTTCTGATTTTTGTTTGTTTTGTTTTTGTTTGTTTTTTGGCTATGTGACACAGCACCATTCAACCTGTTAGGTAGAGATCTCCTTTCTAAACTGAAAGGGCTAATACTTTTTGCCTCCAATGGGGACCTCATCTTAGAATTTCCTGACCAACCTGAACTGATCTTTTAGGTCCCTTACAATTTGTCCTTCATGTAGAAGAGAAATAACTCCAGTAAAAGATCCCTGATTTATCTAAGGTTCCTGAAGATCTGTGGGCTACTTCTAACACTGACATTGGGAGAACAAAGTATAGAGCTGATAAAAATTCAGATAGACAGAACTGAACCTCTTCCCAAACTGGCTCAATATCCACAAAAGCCTGAGGCCATGCAAGACCTCATAGCAACAGACCTAATCACTCTGGGACTAATCATTCCTTGGACCAGCCCCTGCAACTGCCAGACTGGAAACCTGATGGGCAAGGATGTCAAATTGTCCAGGACTTGAGAGCTATTAATAAGATAGTCATTCCCCATTTCCCAGTTGCTCCGAACCTGAACAACCTTTTGTCACAAGTTCTACCGGACTCCAGATGGTTTACTGCAATGGACCTATGTTCAAGCCTTCTTCAGCACCACTGGAGACCCCAACAGCCAACCTCTGTTTGCCTTGATTTGGAATAATCAATAGTGTACCTGGACGGTCATGTCTCATGGGTTCACTGAGGCCCCTTCTTATTTCTCCCAAGTGCTCCACCAAGGTTTAAGTCCCCCCCTAGTCCTCTAGGAAACTGAGCTTTCTAGAGTATGTAGATGACCTCTTTCTATGCTCCGTTACCAAATAGGTGTCCTTCAAAGATTCCATTTATTTGCTGCAACAGCCAAAAAAGGACATAAAGCTCAAAGGAAAAATTCCAATTATCTCTAGATACTGTTCATTACCTAGGCCATAATCTAGGTGCTAACAGAACCCAGCTATCTCCAAAACAGAATTAAGCTAATCCAACAATGTCCTAGGCCCACAACTAAGCACCACTTGCATGGATTCCTAGGCCTAGCCGGCTACTGCAGACTCTGGCTCCTAATTTTCAAGTGCCTTCCTCAATCTATGAACTTACTGAAATTTCAGTCCTTGAATCCTTCCTTGGACAAATAAACACAAGTAGGCTTTAATAAGACTAAGAGAAGCTGGGCAAGAGCTGCATGCCCCAGGGCTACCTAACTGTTCAAAACCTTTACCCTATTTGTGCTTGAAAGAGATAACCAAGCCCTGGGAATAATCACTCAAGAACATGGCAGTGAACACAGACCTACTGCTTCCCAGAGCATCCAACTTGATTCAGTTACCTGTGCCCATGCCAACTGTCTTAAAGCTGCAGGGGTGTCTGGGTGGCTCAGTCAGTTGAGCATCCAACTCTTGGTATCAGCTCAGATCATGATTTTGTGGTTCGTGAGATTGAGCCCCTGCATTGGACTCTGTGCTGGCAGTGCGGAGCCTACTTGGGATTCTCTCTCTCCCTCTGTCTCTGCCCCTCCCCCACTTGTGCTCTGTCTTGAAATAAACTTAAAAAAAAAAAAAGTGGGGTGCCTGGGTGGCTCACTGACCGACTTCGGCTCAGGTCATGATTTTGCAGTCCGTGAGTTCAAGCCCCATGTCGGGCTCTGTGCTGACAGCTCAGAGCCTGGAGCCTGCTTCAGATTCTGTCTCCCTCTCTCTTTGCCCCTCCCCCACTCGCACTCTCTCTCTCAAAATTTAAAAAAAAAAAACATAAAAAATTAAAAAAAAAAGCTACAGCTGCAAAATTAGCAGAAGCCTCCATAGATTTAACCCTAGGTAATGACATTTATTTACAAATTCCACAACCTATGGAGTTTGTAAATAGCTCCAAAACTTTTTAAGTTGTAAGAAGCCCCCAAAGTCTTCTTAATTCTGAATTGACTCAATATTTCTCCACAAGCAGACTAACTTCCTGTGAGAGCCTTCTGATTTTGCTACCCAACCTGCATCTTAAATGTCACAATGTTCTTAATCCTGCCATGTTACTACCCCTACCTCACGAGGGTGAGCCTGACAACTGTGAGGCAGTAACACTCCATTTTGTGACACGTCCTGATTTATGACCTACCCTTTGACTAATCCTGATCTAATGTTTGTTGATGGGTCATCCTGTTAAAAAAAAAAAAAAAAAAAAAAAAAAAAGGGAACTTCCAGGCTGGCTACGCCACTACCCAATACAAACTACATGAGAGGAGAAATCTCCAACAAGCTAAATCAGTCCAACAAACAGAGCTCTGTGCCCTCACCCGAGCACACCATTTCTCAAAAGACAAACTGTTAAGATGCATACTGACAGCCGCTATGCCTTTGGTGTTGTCCATGATTTGGGATGTTAGGGAAACAAAGTTGTCTTCTTATGTCCACTGGGACCACAGTCAAACATGGACAACAAATAAAAATCTTTATTACTGCTATTCTCTTACCTTCTCAAATTTGTCATCAAAATTGAGGCCCATGCTAAAAACCTGAACCTGGTATCAGAGAAATGCCCTAGCTGACTTTCATGGAAAGGCAAACAACAGAATCTATAACAGTTGGGGCACATGTGGATGAGGTCCCTTTTGCTTCTGCAAAAAAATGACCCCTTATTGCCAGATTTTTGCCATCCTAATGTCCTATAACATGGCAAGAGTCTGCTTTTGAATCAGAGAAATTAACACGAGCAAACAATGGGTTGTAAATTCAATGAACAGTTGGGGTGATAGGAAAACCAAGATGGCTATTTAGTCTTCTTTATTCCCTGGCATAACCCATTTTTTCAGTTTTTGCATTCTTTCACCCACCATGGTCAACCAAGATGATTCTAATTATGAATTGATATTGGTGGGGAGACTTCTATCAAGTTGTGAGAACAGTTTACCATCAATGCCTGATCTACCAGGCCCAAAATCCTGGAAAAACTATTTTTATTCCCAGACACCTCAAACCTCCTCCCTCTGGACACTTTGAGCACCTGCAGCTGGACTTCATCCAACTACCATTTAGTAGGGATTACCAATATATTCTTGTTTTTTGTACCAGTATGTTCTAGGTTTCCTAGATGGAGCCATCCCCTTGCTGTAAGGCTGATGCCCTCGCAGTTACAAAGAAACTGTTAGAAAACATGTTCCCCACTTGGGGTATGCATTCCACGGTCTCCATTGATTACGGCACCCACTTCACTGGGCAGATCATACTAGCCTTAACAGAAACCTTGCAAACTTCTTTGAATTTTATCACTGTCCCTATCACCTTTATCAATCAGGCAGGGTTGACAAAACTAATGGGATCCTCAAACTTAAAATTTCTAAACTTGCTAAAACTGCTGAACTCCCTTGGCTTAAGGTACTGCCCTTGGTCCTGCTGACTGCTCACAGTACCAGCTTTGGGAAACAAACTTGTATCACGTGAGACAGTCAGCAGCAGACCAGTATGTACTGGTATACAGTTTTCTGCTGAGTCCTTGGTTAACTCATCCTAATATAACCATCTACTGTAAGTCTCTAACGTCTTATGCTAAAGCCTATCATCAATGGGTTAAAAAAGCCTTCCTGGATCCCAGTTCAAAAAATCCTGTTGGTCATAGTCTGGAGCATGGTGACTGAGTGTTCTGGAAATGTCATTGGAGGAAGACAACTCTCCAACCCTGTTGGAAGGGACCTTACCAAGGCTCCTGACTATTGCCACTGCTGTGAAAACAGAAAGCACTGAATCCTGGGCACACATGTCACAGCGAGAGAAGACTCTATACAATATCTGATCCTGTACAGATTCTGGAGACTTCTGAATCAAACCAATGAAGAAAAGGAGCTGACATCACTGTATACTACTTCTACCCAAGATGCCAGATCAAGACTTCATACTTCAACTAAACATGAACCCCCCCCCCCTTTCTTTTCCTTCTTTTCTTTTCTTTTCCTTCTTTCTTTTTCCTTTCCCCACTTTCCTTTCCATTGAACAGGAAAGTAGCACCATTATCTGTATGTCCCTGGCCATTGGTAAGGGCTGGGCAACCTTTTAGCCTGATGGATTTTGTCATCAAAAACTCTGACCTGTCCATGATGCTAGAGATCCCCTGCTCCTCTCTCTCTGTGACCAGTTTTTCTTCTATCCCCCGTACCACCATGAACTATAATCAACCTCCCTTAGAAGTCAGAGTCTGACTTTTACAGCCAGAATATCCAGTGCCTTGATTTTACCTTTCTACAGTAACAACTAGACTTCCCAGTTAGACACAAATACCTACGCAAATCAACACATTTGCATTTCCACATTCTTATGATTATCTCAATCATATCTGCCCCCAATCATGAAAAGACCCCAACAGCAGTACCCATCTTTGCAAGGAATTTGGAACACCTTTATTTCAGGCAAGGAGATTTACTTCCCGAGTGCACTGAAAACCTAACTGACCCCTGGTTTGAACTGAACTGCGACAATCCCTCCCAGTGAATCCATTTACAGTGCCGCCTTAGTAGAAGTGGCCTGTGCCCCAGAAGGATTTTTTTTTTATCTGTGGTTATTATTCTCCTTAAGCCTGTGAATGCCTAGACAGTTGGTGCAAAACCAGGCAATGCCTCTCAGGTTATCCAGCTGTGACCCTAACCGTTCACAAACAAACTAAGACACTTCACAGGTCAAGTCCCCTGAATATATGCTGCCAAGTTAGAAAGGACCTAGCAGGAGGCCTTCATGATTTAGGATTCACTTCCTTTGGCAGGTCTCTACCTTCCTAGTCAGGAATGTGTACACATGAGGCCGTGATCAGGAATTTCTCCTTAACTCCTGAAAGTATTACAGAATCTGCTGCAAAAGTGACAGGTGCCCAGCAAAAATCCTCAGACTCTGTGGGGTGCCTGGGTGGCTCAGTCGGTTAAGCATCTGACTTCGGCTCAGGTCACGATCTCGAGGTTCATGAGTTCGAGCCCCGCATCAGGCTCTGTGCTGATAGCTCAGAGCCTAAAGCCTGCTTCAGATTCTGTATTTCCCTCTTTCTCTGCCCCTCCCCCACTCTCAGCCTCTCTCTCTCTCTCTCTCTCTCTCAAAAATAAACAAACATTAAAAAATTAAAAACAAAAAAAACCCCAAAATCCTCAGACTCTGTGGCCAAGGTTGCTCTTGATAACAGGGTAGCCCTCGATCCTCTTTTAGCTGAATGAGGAGGTGCCTGTGCTGTGGCCAATTCCACTGGCTGCAACTGGATGACACTTCAGGGGAAGCTGAACTCAGCTACATGAGGTTAGCAAATGAGCCACCTGGCTTAAGGCAGTGACTCCCTCAACAGGATCCTCTTGGGGCTTATTTGATTTTGATTGATTTGGGTCTTAGGGACCATGGCTCCACTGCAGACGTGGGGAGTCATCCTGCTTAAACTAATCATAGCGGTCAGCCTGGTGCTCTGTGTTCTCTCAAGGGCTTTAAATGCATGTTTGCAGCCGCTAACCACCAAGGGAATGACCTCCCTAACACTGAGACGTCAGAAAAGGAACAAAGACAATGATCGATCTAAAAAGAAAGGCGAACCTGAAGTCGTGACCTATCAACACCACAGAGATTCAGCAAAAATGTCATGACCTGTGATTATTGCACAAAGGATCGAGCAAAAACTGAGGACTTGACAGTGTTAGCTGGGAGTGGGGCTAGTGCCTTAAATTTTGATCACATCTCACAGTCAAGCTGAGAGTCTGATCAAAGGGGGAGAGAGAGAGAGAGAGAGAGAGAGAGAGAGAGAGAGAGAGAAAGAAAGAAAGAAAGAAAGAAAGAAAGAAAGAAAAGAAAAGAAAAGAAAAGAAAGAGAAAAGAAAGAAAAGAAAGAAAGAAAAAAAAAGACAACAGGTCCCAGATGGAGTCCCTTGTTGCTAAGCCCATGTCACCAAACCAAAACATAATACCTAACTTAATTAGTTTTGACCTCTTCTAGGAGTGGACTCTTAACCCAGTTGATCTGGAAATACCCTGGTCAGCACTACCCGCCTAATAGATCCCTGCAGTCCCCTAAAGGAAGGTGACCTTGCCTCAAACAATCCACTCTGCGCCAGTAAACTTTTCCCACCTCCTTCTGCCTATAAAAGTCTTTCATTTTGTACTGCTCTTTGGAGTTCCTTTCTGTCTGCTAGATGAGATGTTGCCCAATCCATGAATCACCGAATAAAGCCAATAACATCTTTGAGACCAATTTTGTTTTTAGACAAGATGGAAGAGCTACTTTTTATTAAAACCTGCCTAGGTGCCAAGAATTGGTCTAAGTATTTGCAAATGTCATTTCATTTAACTCTCTAACAAACCTAGAAAGTAGGTGCTCTTATTATCCTCCTTTTTCAGATGAAGAAACTGAAGCCCACAGCAAATCTGAAATGTTCAGGTATCCCATGGCTACCAAAGAGCAGAATAGATTAGAATGTAGCCCGTCTTTCCCTAGAGGTTATGGCCATTTATGCTACCCACAATAAACACTAAACTTCGGATACTTCAGATGTGCCATACATACACGCAGGAAAATTTTCTGAGCAATGGCCACACAGAAAAAGGGGAGTAAAAGGAAACAACACTTTGAAGGACAGTTACAAAAGTGACCCTGGCTGTCACTGGATCCCACTGTGAAATGTCATGCTCCACAGAAGGCCACAGCAAGGGTAGGGGTAGGATATAAAGTACATATATATACATATACGTACAAGTACGTGATATAAAGTACATATATATACATGTACATATACGTACAAGTATGTGATATAAAGTATAGTATATCAGCAATTGCTCCAACATAGGGAAATGAAGTGTTAGGAGCTAAAGAATTTCCAATAGCATTATATTTTCCTATAAGAATTTCAGAATAAAGTGGATAATAAAAATATTAAAAATAATATTAAAATATAAAATAAAATAAAAATAAAAATATTAAAAATAATACTGAATCAGTTGATCACAACAGACAAACCAAACCTAAAATATCAATGTGCAAAATCCTGAACAGCAGATTAAGATAAAAACCAAAAGTTTTAAAACCAGCATTACAGGGGCACCTGGGTGGCTCAGTCTGGTTAAGCACCTGATTCTTGGTTTCCACTCAGGTCATGATCTCACCGTTGGTGGGTTTGAGTCCCACATCTGGCAGCATGAAGCCTGCTTTGGATTTTCTCTCTCCCTCTCTCTCTGCTCCACCTGTGATCTCTCCCTCTCTCAAAATAAACCAACCTAAAAAAATACTAAAACCATCACTAAACACATGGATGACAAAGCACAAAACTGACATGTGATAAGTAGAAAATCAAAATAAATTGCAACCAGTTCACAATGGCTAACAAAATCAGGTGATGGAAACTGAACCGATTCAAACACAGCAACAAGGCTTTCCCCCAGTGTGCAGAGCATGGGTACCTCACTACATCTGCATTATAACCAGTGGCAAAAGGTAAAAAGCAAAATTTACTGCCTACTCAAGCTGGGCCTGCGGCAACAGCAACAGCATCTGGGAACTTGCTAGAAAGGCAGAATCTCTGGCCTTGCCTCTCAGGCTACCGGTCAGACACTACGTCTGAACAAAATCCCCAGATGAATGGAATGGTGTTAAGATTTGAGACGCCTTGGAGAAGGGGCTGAAGGCCAACGGGAGAGGAAGGGCTCCTCCCTCTGAATATTCTGAGACTGCTTCTGTCTGTACCATCAAAAGTCTCCTGAGAGGCAGTCTCTGAAATGTGAAGGCCAAGCAGCCAGGAAGATCGAAGCCCTGAGCCTTTCCCTGGTGGCTGAGCCTTTCCCTGAGCATGTGAACGGATCTGAGGGGGAAAGGCCAGGAAAATCAGCCCAGGATACTTTGGGAATAGTTGACAAATGTTAAGGAGGGGGAAGGTGAGAAGTCATGCTATGTACAATGGGGCTATGCCTGCACGGCCAGCTGACCTGACCCAGGGAGGCCTCAGGAAGAAATCTCCAGCTTGAGGCCCTGAAGGTGAGCAGGATTTATGTGAACAGTGCTCTCTTTTGGTAGATTCAGGCCTAAACTTTCACAAAATATGGAGGTATCTGCTAGCAAAATGAATGATTAGGGCCCTAAATCAAAGAAGAGAAAAGAAAAGTAAGATATTTAGATCCAGCCAATGGTGTCAGTACAGCCCTGATTTTACAGATTGGAAGCAATATTCCACAGTGAGTTAAGAAAGAAATAAAAGAGGATTTTAATGACCTCCACTTTGACCTTAGTCTGTACTTTCTAACTAATTAAGTTCTTTCCAGCTTCTCTCTTAACTCAGACAAAGGGCCTAAAGGGCAAAGCATCCTGTGATGGGAACCCAAACTACCCCCTCAGGCATAAGGACTGCCCCCAGCCCAGAAGACCCGGCATGACTGGCCCCAAGACAATGATGACATGACCTGACCTTCACTGCCCACCTGCATGTACGCACTGACCTGTGTCTCACATCTTCCTTATATAAACCTAGGAGTATTTTCAGCACCTTGGAGACGGTCTTTGAGATGCAAGTCCGTGGTCTTCCCACTGCTGGCCTCACTGAAATAAATTTCCTTCTGGTTTCACCACTACTGGTCTCTCTGCCTATGGATTTTGTCAGGAGTAGCTGAACCTGGTCTGTTCGGGCCCCCCGGAGCCAGGTGCTGTCGCACCCCTGCACCCCAGGGCTATGGCTCTGGTGAGGCAGGCAGGAGCTGTACTTCTGATTTGTCCAGCCCCATTGAGACTCCCAGGGACAGAGCAGTTGGCCACAGCAGTGCACCAGGGCTCACTGGTCCCTTTCCTGAGCTAGTGGATGTGACAGATGTCCCTGGCAGGGATAACAGAAAGTATTTGCAGCTGCCAAAACCGGTTTCATTTTGAGGACTTTCTTGCTTTTCCTGAAGTGGCATCAGCTGCCTTATTAACAGCATTTGGTGAAACATAAACAAATTAGTAGTAGAGGGCCCCCAAAGATTTGACTCCTCCCATGATGTTGGCTTCTTTTGAACCATATGTTTCAGGTTTTTATAACCTATTAGCTCAGGCTGTGGCAGGGGCCACTGTAATTTGTGAAGGTACCATTGGAAAAAGGAATGGATCAGAGGTAAACAGGAAGCAAGGGTACGCATTTGGGGGAGATCTCTGTTGGAGTTTCTGTGTAATGTATGTGTACAAGATGGGGAATGCTAACTCTATCCCCTCCCAAAGCTCCTCCCTAGGGAGAATACTGGCTGACTGGTCTCGTTTTAGTTATAAACCTAGGACTAAGAAGTAAATGAATTTTCACTGTAACACCACCTAGCATATGTAGATGTTAAGCTCAGAGGAAAGATGACAACTGAATGGCTCTTGGATTCCTTCCTCACATTCAGTTGCCTCCAAGGGGGTTTCGGTTTGGACCTCCGAGCTTGTCTAGGAAACCATGTGGTTCAGTCAGTGAATTGCCCCTGCCCCCACTTTGGGGTAAGCACGAATGCTAACAGAGGTACTCTGGGCTTCATGTAGTCGTAGTTTTGTTTCTTCTGTGTTCTTTCTGTACTTTTGCCTAGGAAGATGGAAAATATTCCTTCTGTTCCCAAAGGAAGTCCATTAGGACATATTGTGAATAAATGGTGCAACCTGAGAAAAAGGCTGTCACGCAGGAGGGAGAGAAAGGACGTGGAGGTCAAGGAATGTTAGTCCGAACTTGAAATTCACCTCGGCCTTGCCCGTGGCACCCGTACACATCTGCCTCTACCTCCCCCTGCTGTTTCTGCAGCATCACCCGTGCAGCTCGTGCGGCTGGCTCTTCTTACACCATCCTCGGTGCCTCCGGTGCCCCTGGCTCCTGCTCCTCCCCCCCTCAGTATCGAGGAGCAAAAAGCACCCCAGGCTGTTGAGCTGCCTCCTTGTGAGGTTCAAATGGAAGCACCTCCCAAGTCAACATGAAGGGGTCCAGGGGGCTCCCCTGGACTTAAACTGCCCACTTCAGATTTCCCCACAGGAGCCCCAGGTAAAACTGACAGTAGGGAACACACTGGTTGACCTTTTAGTGGTCAGGGGTGCAACATATTCGGTACTAAAGCTAATTCAAGGTTGTCGGTTTAATGAAAATAGACACATCTTTAGCGTTACCAGCATTTAATATAAACTTTTTATCCTACCAAGGTTTACTAAAGGTCACATAAGTTCATGTTATCTCTGTTGCAATTTGTCAGCAAAAAGAGGAGTTAAAATGATGGTTAATTTGATCTGTCTCATGAAGGTTTCATGGGTAATTGTTAAGAGCAAGTAGGTTAAATTTAAAAAAAAAAGTATACAGCTTTTAGAACCTTTGGTAACCTAAATCTTTGAAGTTTCGCTAGGCTAAATGATATATTGGTTTGAATCCACTGGATGTCTTTTCCAAACAAGATAAAACACTGAAACAGTTACTAAACATACATTTATCAGCTTTTGGTTTCTTACTGCAGAGAAACTGAAATTTGGGTCTGGGGGCGCCTGGGTGACTCAGTCGGCTGAGTGTCTGACTTTGGCTTGGGTCATGATCTCACGGTTTGTGGGTTCGAGCCCCACGCTGGGCTCTGTGCTGACAGCTCAGAGTCTGGAGCCTGCTTCGGATTCTGTGTCTCCCTCTCTCTCTGCCCCTCCCCCGCTCATGCTCTGTCTCTCTCTCTCAAAAAAAAAAAAATTAAAAAAAATTTTGGGTCTGCTAGTAAAGAATTTTATGCTTAGTCACAAGATTGTATTATGGAAAAACACATGTTTCTAGAAATTATGAAATGTTTCATAAGTTTCCAATCTGAAGAATTCTGATGTAATAGTTCACAACTGCTTACTACCTAGTTTTTACTAGAAATTAAGATTTCTAAGCATTACAAATTCTGATAAATGTAATTGAGACTGTTAGAAATAAGGGCAGCAACTCTGTATGCCAGGAAAATATGATGTATTTTTGATAAGAAAGGTACAAAGAATGAGAACTACATTTTTGTTGAGGAAAAAGAAAGTAATTTTGTCCTACAATGGAAATGGTTATTTAGAAAAGGCTTAGGACAAAATCTGAATGAAAAACAAAGCTGTAGGATGTTTGTGAAGGGGAATCTTTGGAAAAGAATTTTATGCATGGTCAGGACTAAGACAGGAATGAGTTTTGAAAGTACACCTGTGTAAGAGTGTGTAAGAGTGTGTAAGAGCCTATCTGTTAAAAAGAAAGTTTTCTTGGATTTGTAAGTCAGCTCTTATAAAAGATTGTAAATGAAGCTGTTGTTTTTTTAAGTTTATTTATTTATTTATTCTGAGAGAGAGAGAGGGAGGGAGGGAGGGAGGGAGGGAGGGAGGCAGGCAGGGAGGGAGGGAGGGAGAGGGAAGGAGGGGCAGAGAGAGAGAGGGAGAGAGAATCCCAAGCAGGCCCCAAGCTGTCAGCCCGACGTGGGTCTTGAACTCATGAACCATGAGATCATGACCTGAGCCAAAAACCAAGAGTCATATGCTTAACTGACTGAGCCATCCAGGTGCGTCTGTTTTCCTTCTTAATCTCAGAAAAACAAAGTTTCTATATTTTTTCCTTTTAGGTCTCTGAATACCTAAAGATTCTCAATATTAAAGGAGCTAAGTTTTGCGAATAGCTATATCACCTTTCTATTGCCACCTTGGTTAAACAGATAACTCAATATTGTTTTATAATGACCTGTAATCCTATTTTGGTATGTGCTTTAAAACTTTGAGGTTTTTAAGAAACTTCCCAAGATTCAAATTCTAACCAAAATCTTTTTGACTAATTAGGCTTGTTAAGTAACATGGTATGTTAAGTCAGATGGGAACCACTGTCAAACAAATGATACACTTTCTTAGGTTATATCGTATGGGTAAATGCTATAACTGTTTTAGAAATTATATGAAATCCCTAAGTTTCAGTATACCCAGGTATAAGGTCATTATTTGACATTTCTAATTACTGAAATGTTGTCACAGAAATAACTGGATTTCCTTGCCAACTGCGTTATAATGAACTCTGATCAGATCTTTAACCATGTCCATTTTTGAGTCTTTTGGAATTTACAGTTACTGTTCTGAAGGCCTTGCAATGTGTATTTCATCTTTTAGGAGATTCATGGAGAAGACTTTTGACAAATACAGGTTTCTGGTATCTTTAACATCCTAAAACTGTAAGAATTTCTGGAACTGATGGAAAAACTGCATTCAAACAAAAGAAATCAGTAACATGGGATTGAATGAATTGAGGAAATTGATTATAGTTTTTTGATTCTTACTTGAAACATTGCCAGTTCTCTAATGTTTGCTCTTCCAGATTGAAGAAAACTTTCTCTTAAGATACCTATAACTTGTAGAAATATAAAGTATTCTTTTGTGAACAAACTGGAGCATTCATCTTTTCTCCCTACTTGATCCCTCCAGAATTCAAAACCTCTCAGTAAGTGTTCTTTCTTTCATGGCAGTTATAATTATTTGCATAAGTTCAAGAAGAATCTGTTCTCCTTGTAATAAGACACCACTGGAAACATTGGTTATATTACACCGAGTCTTTGACCGGAATGTCATATTTGACAGAGACATGCATAGACTTAGATATGACCAGACAGCTTTGAGGAACTAAGGTGGACTTTGTGAAGCCAACAAAGCCCCTTGGGAATGCGGGCATGATTCCTTGCTGACAGAGTTCCCGGCTGCCTTACCAGGTGAGTAAAGAATGTCACTTCCTGGCAGGTGCAGAAACCTCAGGATATTTGGGGGAACTCAAGAAGAATTCACCCAAATCTACGGGTTCTGCAGGCAAATCCGATGGCAAGTATTTGGCTTGGCTTCTGGTCTTGAGAGGCTATTAAAAGTTCAATCTGAAATTCCTTACAAAAAGTTCCAGCAAAGTAGATTTGTAAGAACTTATAATGGTCAATCACTATTCTTGCTGTGCTTATATAAATACTTAGGTCAGCTTTATTAAAACTGGACTTGCTTTACAAACAAATTAGTCTTCATTTGGCTATCTTTGATGCAGATGAGGTGATTTTAGAGAGAAATATTGTGTTTCAATAACGTACCTTTGTAGATGTTAGATTCTAGTTTGGCTGTCTTTGAATGTTTGTTGTTTGCCTAAGCTAGACAACTCGAAGTAAACTTCAGGGAAAGTGCCACAACAGCTCATGTATAGATAGTCTTTATGCTTTTACTCTGTGGGGATAATAAAAAGATCCCCGTAGGCAT
This sequence comes from Panthera tigris, assembly GCF_018350195.1. Lineage (NCBI taxonomy): Eukaryota > Metazoa > Chordata > Mammalia > Carnivora > Felidae > Panthera > Panthera tigris. The sequence goes on from NC_056666.1 coordinate 25,571,932, forward strand.
ATGATTATTTCAACAGCCAGACAATGAGATGGATTCCCCAACAACTGTGTAACTCAACTATTACCCTGACCGATTCTATGTGGCTGGGATGGCAAAATAGCTCTTCAAAAGCCAGAGCATACCCTACTCCCTGTGGTTAACTACAGACTTGTGGAAGTAAGGCACTCCCTTCCTTGTGATGGGACTGGACAATGCACTTGTGGATGCTCGTATCTCCCAGAATGTCTGCTACTTACCAGTGATTGCTCATAATTGGGATACTGTTAAAGCTAGATATTGGGCAAAGAGGGCTTATTGATTACTTTATCCCTTAGCCATATATATGTGTCCTAGAAGTCACTTTTGTCGATGTAGAACTACAAGTAGAGGTTTAGCCAAGCACACAGTGGCCATCTTTAATCAAACTCGGCACAATGTCACCCTCCTAAATGATAAAACCACAAATTCAAAAAGTAGTCCTTCAAAACCAGATGGCCCTTGATATTCTGACTTCAGCCCAAGGAGGAACCTGTGCTCTTATTAAAACAGAATGTTGTATATATATTCCAAATTGCTCAAAGAATGTGTCTGAAGCCATGAAAGATTTAAATAAACACATAATTGCTGTAGATGCTCTGACTCTAGATCCTTTTGGCAGCCAACTAACTTTAAATCTTTCCAAACGGTAATATACCCTGCTATAAGCACTGCTAGACTTCGTGTCCTTTTTCTTTTTGGTTGTTGTTTGACTTTTTGTATTTGTCAAGCAGGAGCCTGGGCTATCCATACCAGCATGGAGGTACCTTATTATGTATTTCAGGAGAGACTCAGGAAGCAAAATTCTCCCACCCTGTCAAAGTCTTCCATTCCAAAATCCCTGGGTCATCCTCTGGTCATCAGGAAGTAGCTACAGAAGAAATAACTACTGTCCCTTTTCCCTCCATAGAAATGCAATGGTGCTTTGACAGTGGGGATCTGAAAGAGGATTTTACCTCCATTTTGACCTACCTTTAAAACAAGATAATGATCAACTTGATCTTTACTGCCTACTGGCATGTACCCACCAACCTGTGTCCCACATTTTTCTTACATAAACCTAGAAGTATTCTCAGCACTTTGGAGACAGTCTTTGAGATGTTAGTTCACTGTCTTCCCAGTGCTGGCCTCCCTGAAATAAATTCCTTTCTTGTTTCACCTCCACTTGTCTCTCTGCCTCTGGATTTCATCATTAGTGAGTGGCTGAATCTAGTCTGTTTGGGATCCCTGGAGTTGGGTGCTCTTGTACCCTTAGGCTCCCATTACAGAAGGCTCTGGTCTTGAATTATTTAGGTATGAATCAGCTCTACAACTTAGTAGCTGTGTGATCTTGGGCAAAGTAACTTCTCCTCTTTGTGCTTCAGTTTCTTCTTCTGTGGGGATTATACAAATATTTACCTCATAGTCATAGTGAGGACTGGATAAAATAATACATGCATAGCCCTTAGCTCAATGCCTGGCACACAGTACATATTGGTTACTGTTATTGTACAGGATAGGACCCACTTGAGAAAAGATAAAATTTAAAAACTCAGTTGGGACTGTTTGAAAGCAGTTAGGAACAGGAGAGGATAATGAAACATTATAGTTAGATTTTAGTAGTAGAGAAATCTAAGTAGTAAAAATGGATATTTAGTTGTCATTGAAGTAATGCAATTAATTATTTACTCAAGGCAGGAAAACACCAAAGAGTAAAGAAACACGAGCAGGGGAGAAGCACATAGCAAAGGAACTGTGAATCTTCACTGGCTGTACCACTTGGAAGTGTCAACATTTCGCATCTCAAGTTTAGGACTATCTTGAGGGCAAGCCTCCTGTTGGGAGATAAAGGGGACATCTCCTCTGAGAACCAAGCCTCAGAAACTTAAGGAATTCCAAGCAAGAGACAGAGAAAGAACAGTCACTGCAGCATGAGTGACATCATAGGGCTTAAAAAAAAAAAAAAAAAAGGACTATAGGATCCTGCTGGGAATGTAAAAATGCAGTGAGAAGAGCAAGCAGTTTGTCTGTCAGGAAGTAAGGCATGAGGCCCACAGGACAGAGTCCACACGGAATTCAGAATCAGGTGCCAGGAACCCAAAGATCAATGGGCAAAGGGGATTTAGGGCAACTTAACTGCATACCATTAAACTAACCTCTCCACTGAAGATTTCGGCCAGATGAATTTTAGTTCAATGATTGTAGACCTAGACAACTAGCATTTATGTAAAGCAGCAGCCAAAATACCTTAGATCATTCTGTGACTTGGAGCGGACAGTGGAATGTTGTGATAACATATTTCCGGGAGAATAACTTTAGCAAAAGGTAGTCCAGATGGTGCTGTGGTATTCTGTCCTGATAACCGTTTACCGTTTAAAACTTTGAGGAGGAGACTTGAAAGTTAGAGTAGTATCACTCAATTCTGAGGAGGCTGATCAAGGCATGCCGGTGAGGAGAGGCAAATTGCATCTGTGACAGTTTACAGCTTGGAGAGTTCAAGCTCCACTCTGGTGAGGTAAGCATTCTACAAGCTATCTCTTGCACTGATCACAATTAAAACCCCTGGACAGCACACAAAAAAGCAACAACCTGAAGACTGAAAAGCAAACAAAAGCAGGAAGAATGTAGAAGGATATCAAATCTGGAGAGGTGACCCCTCCCCCCCCACCCCAAGGGGAAAAGTTTCCCTTTTTATTTTTCCATCTGTTCTTGGACTTTGTCCAGAGGATGAGTCTCCATCTCAGAGCTGTCCAAGGGGCAGTGGACTGAATAGCTAAGACCCCACAAAAGTTGTGGGCTTACCCCTCCTTAAGCTGTGCATGAGTGAGATGAACCCAAAGCAGCACAACTAAGATCTAAACCGTTGCGTAAGTGTCTGGCTAACACAAGTGTCACATGCAAGGAACAGACCCAAAGCAGCATAACAAAGACTTGAAAACTGAACTGAGGCAAACAGACTAAGCCTAACCAGGCTGATAGCCTGCTAAAAAATTTAACATTTTCCAGAGGGATATAATAAGATCCAAAGTCTATACAAAATCATGTTAAAAATGTCCAGGATACAGAACAAAAGTAATTTGATGCACAAAGATGATGATTTGCAAAAACAAAACAAAACAAAAACAAAAACAATTTACAGATGCCAACCACAAGATGAGCCTGACGCCGGAATTATCCAAAACAATAAAGATGCTATCTTAAGTAACCATCATGAGTCTAAAGTAAACACACTTGAAATGAATGTAAAAATAAAGTTCTTACCAGATAAGCAAAAGCTATGAAAAAGAATTGGTAATTTCACAATTGAAAAAAAAAAAAAATCACAGTGTCTGAAAGAAATTTATTTGGTCAGTGGGCTAAATAGCAAAACAGTGATAATAAGGATAGAGCCAGAGATTTTGAAGACTAATCAAAAGAAATGGTCATATCTGAAAAACAGAAACACTAAAAAAAATAATAATAATTACAGCATCAGGAAACTGTGAGATAATACTAAAGGGTCCAACACATGTCCTATCACAGTCCCAGAAGTAGAGGGGAAAGAGGTTAGGACAAAAAGAAAAAAAAGTCTTTGAAAAAATAATGGCCAAAATTTTGTCAAAGTCATAAATTTATAGATTTCAGATGTTTGGTAAACTCAGGCACATTAAACTAAAAATAAAGCACATATAGATACATCATAATCCAACTGCTTAAAATCAAAGATAAAAAAAAAACACCTCAAAAGTAACTAGAGAATAATTACACACAGAAATAAAGCAAAAAAGTCATCAGATATATTAAAATCAAATAAGTCAAAAAACCCAAAAGAAGTCAGAAAAGGGGAACAGAGAAATAAACAAAATACAAAGGGATAAACAGAAAACAAATAGACCTAAAATGAAAACAACAGCGCTGCACTGAACCATATCAATAGTTTATATTAAATATAAATGGTCCAAACATACCAATTAAAGATATAGATTATGAGACTGGATAACTACAGCAACACCCAAGACTATGCTATCTATAAAAAACAAACCAACAAATCCACTTTAATAATAAACACACAGATGGGTTAAAATAAAAGGATGGGGAAAGATACACTATGCAAGCAATAAGCAAAGGACAACTTGAGTGGCTATTACATATCATACAAGGCAGACTTCAAGAAATTACATAATAAAAAGGCCAAATCATTAAGAAAACATAACACTCCTAAATGTGTGTACACTTGACAACAGAGCTTCTAAATATCTTAAGTACAAGCTGACTGATGTGAAGAGAAATAGACAAATCTACAATTAAAGAGAATTTAACACTCCTTTCCCAACAACTAACAGAACAAGTAGACAAAAAATCAGTAAGGATATAAAAGACCTGAATAATACTATCAACCAACTTGACTTAAATAACATGTATTGATCACTCTGTCCAACAATGGCAGAATCCACATTCTTTTTAAGTGCACACAGAACACCAGATGACATGGACCATATCCATAAACATTTTAAAGGAAAATAACAGTAATTCTATACAAGCTCTCCTGGAAAAGTAAAGAGGAGAAAACACTCCCCAACACATTTTATAAATGTGGCATTATCTTAATACAAAAAGCAGATGAAAACAAATTTAAGAAAACTACAGACCAGCAAATTGAACCTAGTACTGTGCAAAAGGCTAATACATCATGCAAAGCTCATTCAACACACAAAAACTAATCAATGCAGTTCACCATTTCAACAGATCAAATAAGAAAAACCATATAATCATCTCAACAGATGCAGAAAAAAATCCATTTTACAAAATTCAACATCAATTCATGATAAATACTCTCAGCAAACTAACAATAGATGGGAATTTTCTTAACCTGGTAAAGGGCATCTATAAAAAAACCTACAGCTAATATCATACTTCATGGTGAAAGATTGAGTACTTTCTTCCTAAGACTGACAACAAAGCAAAGATGGTCTCACTACTCCCATTCATCATCATACTGGAGAGTCTAAAGTAAAGAGAGAATACAACACGAATAAAGATGAAAATACCTACAACAAAGAAATAAAATTGTCTCTGGTCACAGATAACAAGATTATCTACATAAAACAATTCAAGGCATCCACAAAAAGATACTAGAAACCTCCTTTAAGAACTATAGAGAGGGTTGTGACATCTGTATATAGCGCCATTTAACAAAAGTGCATGGCTACTTCTAACATGCATGAGGCCGACATCCCCCTAACCTCTTTTCCTTTGGAAGATTCTAGGGAGTATTTATTTTCCATAACCATCAAGCATCTTTAGTTGCTTGTGACTATGATTTACTTTTATTCTTCCCTGCATTACTATTCAGACCCATAGTTTATCTTCATCTATCTTTCCTTCCTCACCCCGGAGGTTAGCACCTACAGGAAAGAAAAAGAGATCAAAGTCTATTCTGCTTTCCTCTTTCAATTTGATCCCCCGGGGAAACCAAAAGTAGCACAGATGTAACACTAACTCCTTGGCTACAGAGAGTCCTCAGATTTAAGGAGAAACAGGAAGTTATGCTATCTTTGCCTTTTTATCACAAGGTATCTCTCATCAGATAAGCAGCAGACCTTGGCTGAAGAGCAGAAGATGCAACAGGGATGGAAGAGATGCTGCTAAGATGGGTGCTGGGAGGGACACAGGGGTAGAAAAGGAGCAGGGAGTCCAAGTAGCCCCCATGAGGCACAAAAGGGTTTAGAACTGGGGAACACTTATAGTCCCCTTAGCCCAACTCTATAGGGACTGGAAGCTGGGGTACTGCAGGCTCTACAGTAAACATAAAAACAGATGTAGAATGTTCCTCCAGGTGGGGCTTGGGGGGTGCTTTCATATCCATTGATTAGAAGAAGGGGACACTGTTAATAAGGGAAACTGCAGTATGTGAGTGTTTCTAAATCATGCAAATGATGTGACTATCTCTTCCAGTGCCATCAGGTGTGAGAAACTGCATCATTTCCCACTCATCACCACCGTCAAGAGTATGTGCTGTAACCTCTCAGAGGACTCTGTGTCAATACAAGGGGTGACTCTTTAGCTTTTCCATTTATTCTCATCCCTATCATGATCATCTTCAGTTTATGAAGGAATAATTACCAACAGATACCAGGCTCCTTTATTCTTATCCACACCACCCCCCCCCCCCAAATCATTGGTTTTGATCACTGGAGCTTAATTACCTGTCACCAAATTTTTAAAGAAATGGCAACCAGAATGAGGTGCGTGGAGTAACACGGAGGTCACGACTGCACGCGTGGCTATGAAGGGTGGATAAGACAGACACTAGAACGTGACTATGAGTCAAACCAGCCAACGTTTATGGAAATCACCACATATATTTATTAATTGCTTTAAGCAGTTTCATGAACTGACTCTCCAGCTTTAAATACTCCAGAGCTCTGCTGAAATAGTTTATTTCACTGAAGGCCTAAGCGCCATAAGAAGTTCCACCATGGCTACTGCCTCAAAATGATGTGAAAGACACCGTGTTACATTAACAAATATTGGTTTCCATTATTTAGTTACACTGATTTACTTTACTATATTGCGATGTGTTTTCTATCCCCCCTTACAGAGGTCCCACTAAAATGCCAGTGCCATTCTTCATAGACATCTTAAGTCTCACGAATGTCACAGGAGTACAAAAGACTGAAATGTCATTTTAGAGACCAAACAAAAGGTGTTCAAAATGAGATTTGTGGCTTGACATCTTCAAGCATAAGGCCCTTGGATGTTAAATTCTTACCACCTCACTTATTTCATCAGAATTAATACAAAAGACACACTTACCAACCAAGACAACAAGTCTGTATTTTTCATTAGTTTGCCGCCGATAGGGTGTCACTTCCTCATATGTAGGCACATCAGCTGTATCGTACTGGTCACTCTTCTTGCATTCATACATGGACTTATTTGTTTTCTTATCTTTTCTACTAAGACGGAAACTTCTCCTAAAACCAGCTGCAAAAATATATATACATATATATATTTTTTTAGTAATAAGAACTAAAGAAAGAAACCTCAAAAAGACAAAAATTAAAAAACCCTCAAATCTGGCTGGATTTTATGAACCATAACGCTGTTACAAGTATATTTTGTAACAGAAAAAAACAAAGATACTTCACAATTTCATTAAAACAATTTATAAGAGAATCGTCTAACATTTATCTCTGTAGTTTTATAAATTTTATTCAGTTCCAAACCATGAAGAGTTCTTTCCAGAAATCAATGAGTAAAATACATACAAAGCAAAGTAAGTTGAAAATCATAATTTATCATGGATTAACTGATGAACACATTTGATAAGCAAAAAGCTAAAAGCCCTATAAAAATGTCAAATATAAATGATGACTTCGTTCATTCATAAACACTAGAATATTTTGTTTTGTATTGTAAGCATAACCTAACAACATACCTGTTGCACAGACAAGCATCTATTGTTGAATAAAAAGAAAACTAAATTAGGGACAGCTCAGTGTCAGACATGCCTATACATGGATCAGGCTGACGGAACGAGCCAGTCACAAAGAGCAAGTTCTTTAAATTTATGAGACTCCAGTGGAGGGGGAGTAAATGACCAAGTCCAGGTCCTTTTTCTTCTATGGAATGTCTATGTTTTTATAATTTGAAGCCTACTGAAATTTGGAAATAAGATTCATAGTCTCGACTGTGTACTCCCATCAATAGATCACATGATCTTTTGCTAAAATCAGTTTAGAAGTACTTCAGTAAATTTGATGTCTGCTTCAGGAGACCTCTCCAGCTCACTGCTACCATTTTTCACACCAAGAGCTCCAAAAGCTGAGGCAAAAGTTCTTTTTCTCAGTCAATCCCCATTTCATTCTGCTTGCCCTTCATGTTGTTGCATCACTCAGGTTTTACTTCCTTTCTAGAATAGTGATGTTTATCATACACAGTATGATTGCATCCATATAAACAGTATGAATTCGGCAAGAAATGCAATCAGTTCTTGACCTAACCAACTCTCAAAATCCAGACTTTGAGGAAGAGAAAACTGTTCTGCTTATTGAAACGTTTTATAAATATATATAGTTGTATATGTATTTATATATATACATATATATGTATACATACACATATATATACACACATATGTACACACATATATCCATATATATGTATATATGTATCAGCTCCATAGTACAAAGCAAAATGCACATTTTTAAAATTAAAAAGTACATTTTTAAATGTAAAGAAATACATTCTCTTAGAAAATGATATTTTTTTCTCTTGAAAAAATATTGATCAAATTTGATTAGTAAAATAATTTTTAAATAGAGGTATTTTATAATAAAATGCAAGAATGTTAAAACTATTTTGTTTGAATTTTAGGAACCATAATGAAAAAGAATATTACCACTGGATTTAAGAAATTAATAGGATTCAAAATAAAGGCCAGTATTGAAAACAATTATCAATAACCATGGAGTTATATACCACTCACCTTACGGGTTCCCAGTTTAACAAAAAACCAGCCAGGCTATTAAGAATCAGGAGATACAACTTCATCTGATAGTATATTTCTGTGGCCTACCACGAGTCATTCTGATTTTGAGATACTTGGATTATTTGAGGGGAAAGATTTACAAAGGATTTGAGACAAGAGTTAATCACTCCAAAGCTCTCATATCAAAGGCACAAGGCAAAGAGAAAAAGGCAAATTGGACAAGTGATAAAACATTGGTATTTCTCAAAGAAGGATGAGATTCCAGGGAAGCACAGGGGGAAATGAGCCAACCGGGCCCCAGGATGAAGAAAAAGTGTCAATTCTAAAAGCACACAGACAGGCAGGATTTAAACTTCTATATAAAGGGTCATAGAAAGTTGTTTATTATCGTGTCTCTTTTCAGGATATTGGGGAAAGGGTCTCAAGAGGTTCCCTTACATCTGAGTCCTCACAACGTCACCCCAGAAGTGGGAGGGATCCTTACAACCCCCACCAGGGCTTTAGCGCAATGCTTCTCAGACCAATTTGCAGAAATTAGTTATGCCATCCCAACCCACCCCCACCCCCATTGCTGTCACCTGTGACTGCTGGCTCACTCTGGAATCCAGAAGATGGCTCCGGGTTGAGCACAAAAATTACACATCAGCTATTCTAATTCTTTGATGCTGGTGTTTCAGAGTGTTCGAATTTCAGGTTCCCATGGTTGTCTCATGTAAGGCAATTAGAGGATAAGCAGGTAGAAAGGGAAACTTCTTCGTGGTTATTGCTTGCATGGAGGGAGGGTTTTACTCAAGTCACTAACAAACTTGTGGCCCAGGAATGACTCTAAGTAGGACATGAATGCTTCATCCAAAGCAAATGAAGTCCAAGAGTGAAAACCTGAAAAAATTTCTGAGCCACGAATTCTAGCTGAATCCTGCATTTCAGTGAAAGTGTTTACCTAACTGAGTTTTTACAATTAACTGAAGCTTTTACTTTCATTATAAACAGTAAAGAGATGGTGGGGAAAAGAGAGAAGGTAATCACATTTCTGGTGTGAGGTTCTCGGGACATCAGAGATGGGGACCATGGTCCATAGGGTTAGTTTGGTGACATTCATTGTAGGGTGCTTGATACAAGTTTTCTAAATTCAAGTAATTTAAAAAGGCAATAGCAAAGCCCTACTTCATTCCTGTTTCATTCTCTTAATGTAAATTTCAACAAAGAAAGCAGGACACATTTGGTACTGTCACAAGAGAAAATTCTAAGAGGCAGACATAAGGACCAAATACCGCATACGAAGACACAGTGCTGCAAGGAACCTGGGAGACCATCTGGCCCGTTACATCCTTACTCCCTGGCCACACAGACGTCACAGACGTCACTGGACTTGCCCGCGCACCATGACACGGTCCTGACCTCATTCACGTCAGTTTTCCAGGTGGCAACTACCGAGCGACTAGAATTCCCACAGGTTGTGAAGCTTAAGTGTCTTGACCCAAAACACTCACAAAAGAAAAATGGCAGTCAGGTCGTCACGCCAATTCTATTAGAGCAGCAGCAGCAGTCCTGAGTGGTAAAAATCGAGGACCACAGGTGGCCAGGTCTGGGTCACCACAGGCTCTGACACAGCTGTGTGATTTGCCAACTTTTTCAAACACTTACCTGAAGGCTCATTCCTCAACTTTAAAATGAGTATACCAGTATCCACCTTACAGGGTTGTTAAGGATTAAACAAGCAATTCATATAAAGCATTTGGTCCAAGGGAGCCTGGGTGGCTCAGTCGGTTAGGCGTCCAACTTCGACTCAGGTCATGATCTGGTTCATGAGTTCGAGCCCCACATCAGGCTCTCTGCTGTCAGTGTGGACCCCGCTTTAAATCCTCTGACCCCTGTCTCTCTGCCCCTCCCCTGCTCGCTCTCTCTCAAAAATAAACAAACATTTAAAAAATAAGTAAGTAAAGCATTTGGCCCAGTACCAAGCATATGGTAAATACCTACATATACTGGCTATGGATTAGTACTTGATTATGTCTCCCACTAACTGAAAGTACCTAGAAGGCAGAAACATATATCTCCCTGTGTTCCCACGGTACATGGTCTACTAGCAAGAAAGGGAAAAATAAGTTAAGGGTCTTATTAACAAGTTTTTAATTGGCTGTTATAAAAGAACAGCATTTAAATATAAAGAATAGTTATTAAAATTAAAGCCAGATTTAAAGATGTTAAATATTAAAAGTACCCTATTAAAGTAGTAAAGCTTTTTAAAGAAACACAGCAGAAAAAATTTAGCATGCACTATCCTTTCACTTTTTCCTGCCCCCAGATAATCTCTCTAGGGATATATGTTATTTCTGGTACAATATTTAAATTTAAAGAGCATCCTTCTCTTCTGTCTTCTTAACACGATCATGTACTCTCCTGAGGCAGATACCTGTTTATGTTCCATATTTATATCACACAGTGTGTGTGTGTATATTTTTTTTTATTATATATGTTATATATCCACACATATAAATACACAGAATAAAATAAAAATTCCCAACCCAGAGCAACCAGTAAAAAACAGCTGGAACAGAGGATATGACAAAAGGTACAAAATTCAGAGTAATTGCTTGTGATGGTTTCTCAGACCAAAAGAACAAAACAGGCTATTTTCCAAGAATCTATCCCCCGTGAGTAGTCTGGGGTCATAGCTCATTCAGTGTGCCGTTCAAGGCAGTGCAGAGACGGTAATTTTCAAACCTGGGTAACACAGTGAGCGATGTGTCAGCACACCTGGGCTAAGTCTAAGCTTAAAGGAGAGTTAACTCTGTGTCACGAAGAGGCAATTTCTTACCTTCAGCTTTTGTGTGGTTCTCTAATTAAAAGGAAGATTTAAAAATGTAGACTTGAACTGAAAGTAAGCAAAGCATTCTTTCAGGTAACTGAAAAACCTAGGACCTATTTAATTCCAGTTCACTGTCAACGCACAAATCTTAGCAAGAACTGGCTTTAAGGAAGGAAAGGAAACGGAACAGTAACAAGGACTCTGGAGTAAGGGCACAGTTTTACACAAAATATATTTTTCCTTATATTTCACATTTTTGTAATTTATAATTGGCTCAACATTTTTATGGACAGGCTTTTTCCAGCAAGCTTACCCACAGCTGTTAGAGATTTGTGTGTTTTAAAGGAACGACACGTCTACTTTACTACAATAGGAAAGTGACTTTATAGTAAAACTGCAGCTGCGGGTCAGCCCACTAATCGCAAGGAGACACTTCTTATCTAATATTTTCCAGTAGAAATTATTTACAGTGACTTGTTAGCTTATCATATAATTGCGAGGCTTTGTTTAAAGTCTTTTTTACTATAAAAGGAAACAGTTAAATTGCTAGTTTTTTGCTCCTTATTTCAAGAAGATCGCAATAAACATCCCTGAACATTCCCTTTATTCCATCTTGTGGATTATTCCATTAGGGTAAGTTGCCAGAAGCTAGATAGATCTTGTCCACATGCTTCTCAGATCAGTGAAGGACAATGTACGTTTCCACCAGCAGCAAATACAATTACCCATACTACCAGTCTCTCATGAAGGGACTTCTAATTCGCTTTGAAATCTTCAGTGATTTGACAAGTGAAAAACTGTGTATGATTTCATCTTGTCTGTTATTGGAGTTGACCGTTCTTTCACGTTTATCACCCAGCTGCACACCTTATTTCTTCTTTAAATTGTTAACACATTTTGATCACTTTCTTATTGGGGTCTTCATAAATACATACATGTACATATGTCTTCTAAGGTCACAGTCCTTGGCCCTAATTTGATGCAACCACTTAAGATTTTCAACATTCCATTTTGAAGAAATGTAAAATGTTGATGTATTTGAGTCTGTGCATTTCTTTTTGTGACTTCTCCCACTGTTTTTAGGACTTTCCTATTCCTTGGGTCTGATAAATATTCACCTATATTTTCTTAAGTTAAAAAAAAATGGGCTGCATGGCTTTACACTTAATTTTTTTTTATCCCATCTGGAATTACTCAGCTGTAATCATGAGATCAAGCTTGTGAGGTGAGGCTGTAACTTTATATTTTTCTAAGTAATTAACCAATGGTCCCAAAAATACTTACTGAACAATCCTTTCACTACTTTATGTTGATACATTCTTTGTACTGAAGTACCAGATGGCTTATTATGTCACGATGAAAACAATAAAAAAAATAAAAAGGTAATTAATTCTTGGTCTGAGTTTACAGAATTCTCTTATTGATAATATCAATACCAAAGCAACAGAAGTCATGATGGTGGTAGTTGATATGTATTGAGAACTTACTAGATAAGACACCCTTGAAGCCTTTATGTGGATTAATCCATTTAATTCTCACAGCAACCCAATGAGGTAGGCAAAGTACTCCATGGATTTAAGTGGCTCTTCTTTTAGTTTAATACGTCAGGGAAAGACAAACACCATATGATTTCACTCATATGTGGAATTTAAAGAAATGAAACAGATGACCATAGGGGGGAAAAAAAGAGAGAGGCAAACCATAAAACAGTCTCTTAACTATAGAGAACTGACGGTTGGTGGAGGGGAGGTGGTGGGGGGGATGGGTTAAATGGGTGAGGAGTATTAAGGAGGGCATGTGTGGTGATGAGCACCAGGTGTTGTTTGCAAGTAACTGATGAATCACTAAATCCTACAAGTGAAACTAACATTATACTGTATGTTAACCAACCAGAATTTAAATAAAAATCTGAAAAAAAAAAAGATCACCAAGACTGGTTCAAATATTAAATGATGAAAACAGCAAGTCTGAAAAGTTACTCTAAATACACAGATGTACGGTAGAAAAAATGATGAGCCTTCTGTTACTTTATGAAATAAGTAAATAAGAAAAGATAAAGGAGCAGTAGCGTATTCTAGGGTTTAAAAATCGTAAGCTCTTTTCTGTTAGAGACATTTTTTCCAAATATAACAATACATTTTGGATACGTCTCTGTATTCAACATGATGTGTAAAATATAAAAATATACACAACAGTGTCACTGCCCTCCAAAAGCTCCCAGTCTACCAAGAGACACAGGAATATTCCCAAATACTTGTAATTTAAGGGGTTTTGCAACACAGGCTCATGACCAGAAACTAAGATTTTTAGCAAGTTCTCTAATTCAACACTGACACTTCTTTTAAGTAAAAAAATAATAATAATAATAAAAAAATAAATACATAAATAAATAAATAAATAAAATAAACTCAGGCAGTTGTGACTTGGTCATTGGCAAAGCCATTTCACTACATTTATATAACACCATTCACTCAAAGAGTATAAAATTTAATGCTTACATATGTAAATTAAGAATCATTTGCTATTAAAATAAGCTTCATGTTATAGATAAGTATTATACCTATCAATTCTATGATTTCATATGTTACTGGTATTTCCAACAGTAACAAAATTAAAAAAAAAAAAAGGCTTGAAGTATCCAACATATACATAAGTATGGGAATGGTTTATTACACATTTTTGCAAAGAAATGAGGTTGACGTCATTAAAATTACAATTCTAAAAATTTAGAGCACCATAAAATACATTTGATATAATAATAAGTGGAAAAAACTGAGCAGAATACAACATTCATACTACGAGAGCTTTACTTTTTTACTAATATAAAAGTGGGTATGGATAAAACAACGTGGAAGAAAATGCATAACAACAGACAATGGTTGTGTTAGGGTGAGAGGGCTGTGGACAATTTTTATTCTGTTTTTCAAATTTTCTATGTCACAAAATTTTAAAATTTGAACAAAAAAAAGCCCACAAAACACAGAGTTCATAATATATGAACAACCAAACAAATGAAATCCACTACTGACAGATGTATTGTGTGCCATACCAACCTAAAATACAAAATCCGTTTTGACTGTGTCTCAGACATAGGGTCTAGTCTTCTGTATTTTGAAATGATTGTGGTAATAGACATTTTTATATTTACAATAGCTAGAAACAGCCAGTAAATTAAAATATTAAAAAAGCAATAGAAGTAAAAATAATGGAAAAGGATTTCTTAAAAATAATATAGGATGAGAACTAAAGATCAAAGGTCAAGAAGACAGAACCAAAGGTCAAGACAGAGAAAAGCAGAGTTTTGAAAACTTATAACCAAACTAATACAACTGATGTGAAATCTGTTTTAAAAATCATAAATTGTTCTTGCATTCTTTGTTCCCATAAATAAGTAACTTTGGTGTGAATTTACAATGTAAATATTTCATTTTAATAATTATTTTTCATAAAATTTTAAGACAGTTTAGATGGCATTTTATGAACGTCTATGAACACAAAAGGCCCTCCAACAGAGTCAAGGTGACTCACCACCAATTGTAGCAGCCCCAGAAATCACACATGTGAACAAGTGAGATCTGCCTTTCTGGTTCAAAGAAAATAAATACTATAATGTTACCACGTATAATTTTCAAATAGGACAGTTTCAATCTTTGGTTACACTTCTTTGATATAACCAATTTGGTCTCATAACATCAAATATTAATGTATTCCCGATGTTTTTAATAATAAATGAGCTTTCGCTTTGTTTCAATTTTACAGATGTTTGTAGAATGGGAAAAGAAGAATCTCGGTGCAATTGTTTGAATCATCAAATAGGAATATTGATCAGAGGAATCTCAAAAGTTAGAGATTTGAGGAAGGTTCCAGTCTAAAGGTCCTAATTTTTAAAGGAATACACTTACTTGATATCAACAGAGTCAAGAAAACTGCTTAGTTTCTTAAAAGGAGATAAAAATAAACACTTCAATTCTTTTTCTCTCCTTAAATACATGAAAATGTGTTTTTTTTTTAACTTGGGAGAACTACAACACATTGTATGAAAATCATTTTTTGTATCTTAAAACACCGGATTAATTTGACAAAGCTAATATTTAATAGTTCAATAGGTACCTTAGTTACAAGGAAGAAAATATTTTAATGCAAATGAACTTTTTAAGAAGATTAAAAAACCTCACATAGACATTAATAAAAATATGCAGCTGGAAACTATTACACAATGTTAGGCTCCTGCTAACAAAACATTGAAAATTTCCATTAAAATAAACATTTTTAATATAATGCCAATGTTGCTATAATGATAGAAATCATAACTGACATGTAAAAACTATGTGGACATGATCCTGAGACAAAAATATTACTGAAATGATACTTCCATAGTATCCCAATCATCAAATTGTCCCAAAGACACTTAAGGATAATTAGGAACGAACAAATAAACAGATAAAAATCTTGAGAGGAGGTTTAAGTTGAAAATAAACGCCAATATAAAACTATAAAAGTAACTGAGATGTGAAAAGCTGGGGTAGGCAGCTTCTTCTACTCATCTTCTAAAACAATGTCCGAAAAAGAAAAAATCATCCAAGACACATGAACATGACCATGGATTGTATTAACCAACTTTACGTATGCTAATTTTGTATAGAAAGTGGAACAAGGCCTTTGAGCAAATACAAAATTCACCTCTGGAATGTTACACGTTTAAAGTTGCTCTCAATAAAACTTAATGTTCAAATGCCATAAACACCCTTGAATAATTCAGCTCATCTCAAGCTAAAAATAAAAAATAGAAACTCAAAGTACCTAGTGAAATCATGGAAGCTAATATAAGATACCAGTTTGCAATTTCCAAGAAAAAAAAAAAAACTACTTCGGTCTTAAAAAGTTTTCCTGATACCACTGACAACTTCTTTTTAAAGCATAGCATAGTATTACCACAAAAAAAGAGAAACCATATGAGAATTTAATTTTCTGCCAGCCAGCTAATAAAGAAATGAGTTTTTACTTATTTTACATGCTTTCAAAATTATGAGAAAATACAGTATGCACACATAAAATTAAATATAAAAATATAGTCCTAAAAAGAGGAGAAATTGATTTTAAATTTTAATATATTTTTTTAAGTTGAGTCTATGCAACCTAAAATTCTCCAAGCAGGAATGGTTTCTTTCTGTCAGAGAAAATATTTCCAAGTAGTATTCCAGACATGTTGAGATTATGCAGAGTTCTTGTTCAAGAAAGAACCTGTACCATTTTTAAAAGAATGCTTCTAAATGTTCTCTTTGTATAAATTTTACTTTTTGGAAGAATATTAAGGCAGTATATTTAGACATAACTGTACTTACCTACAAAACATTCTTTAATAAAATGTCTTAATAATGGAGCAAATGGGAATTTTTACTAGGTTTATAAAATAGGCAGTGTAACTGGTTGAGAATCAATGGTGCTTACACATAGAAATAAGAAATAGGATTAGGAAAAAAAACACACACACAGAAGTAGAGATAGGTAAATAATAACATTTAAAAGAACAGCAAACGTACAGTTGTGTTTATATTGAACTTTATGGTAAATGCTTCAGTTATTTTAAATAGAAAGAACAGTCTTAACTTACAGAAGTCCCCAAACTGATTTGGTTTTAAAAGAATGCATGAAGTACTCCAGTAAGGCCAGAAGTGGAGAAACTGATGATTTTTCAGGAAACCATTTGCAAGAAATTATGTTTGAAGACAGACGCATGATAAGGATGCATGGATTATAACACGATGTCTATAATGAATTAACCAGAGTAAAAACATTCTGTAATTCTTACCAATGTAAAAAAATATTCTTCATATAAAGTATTCTGTACTACATTAGGAAAAAGGAGAGAATCTTCAAAGCTGACTATTGTACTCTTGAGAAACAATGGCTGTATAGAAGCCAACACACACACACACACACACACACACACACACACACACACACACACTTCCACACCATCCACCAAAGCTAAACGAAATTTTCAAGAGCTTGTGAGACGAAATTAATTACTCCTAATTATTCATATATTTATATAAATATAAATGGTTTGACAATCTTTATATACAGGCAGCCCTTGACTCACAGGGATTCAACTTTAAAAGGTCCAGGTTTTACACTTCATATTTACAGCATACTATCAACTTATCTTCATGTTACTGCCATAAAATTTTATGCAATTAACACAACTTACACTGCCTGCTCAGTGAGCTTTTTCCTTCCTTCCAATAATAACAGCTAAATCTCTTTTATTGATAAGCAGACCTCTAAGAAATGCAGCATGTTACACATCAGTAAGAATCATCCCACACAGTGTACATTTGGATCACTGACAGCTGATTAAGTATGGTTTTACAATATAATTCTTATACAAACAGACATTCAATTCTTGGGGTATTATAATGTTACTTCTTTTGAAAGAGTCAAATTAGATCATTTTTTGACACAGAATGTCAAAAATGTAATGGTCTTGAGGTTAAGGGCTACTTATATATGTTATAACGTGCTTGATTTTATGCACTTCAGAGAAAGTGAATATAATCAGATGTATTCACTGAGCTACTGGCCTGATTTAGATCAATAGCTGTCATGAATCTACAAGCAGGCCCTGGGTAGCCCCATTTTTGGTCCGAGGGTATTGTGTCTACAGGGTAAATCACTTCTGTTTTTCCTCTCCTTCTGTAGACTCAGGAGATAGAGTGTGAAGGAGGATGAGGTGCAAGGGTGAAGTTCTAAAATAAGCCAGAGTCTCAGAAATTTTTCTTAATTGTCCTTGGAAAAGTCCTCCTGAGAAGTCTAAATTTCTGGAAACTCCCTTGACTATTTTCCAGAGCTTTCCTAGAACTGGATAAATGTGCTATGCACCGAGGATGGATATAGACCCATCCTGTGTACATGGATATTCTTTAAAACTAGTGGCACTCAATGTATATGTGAAAGCTGTGGTATCTGTTGGGATTTGATGTACACCAGGGTACTATGGTCATTTGTACGATACAGTGACCAAAATGTCCCCAAACCGTCTAGTTGACTTGTACTGTTCACACTACTTCTGTTAGTAAGAAAAACACTGATGGGAAATAACAGATCTCCAAAGGGTAAATTTTTCCTCAATGTGATAATTACCATAGACATAGAGGAGGAGAATGTTATGGTTAATTTTATGTGTCAACTTGGTTGAGCAATACTGCCCATATAGATATTTGTGCCAGCATTATTCCGATGTTTCTGTGAAGGTGTTTTTTTGGATGAGATTAACCTTTGGATCAGTGAACTTCAAACGAAGCACATTACCTTCTATAATGTGGGTGGGCCTCAACTAATCAGTTGAAAAAAAAATCTCCCCTAAAGAAGAAGGAATTCTGCCAGCAGAAGGCCTTTGGACTCAAACTACAACTCATTTCTGGGTCTCCAGCCTGCTGGCCTAACCTACAGATTTTGACTTACCAAGCCTCCACAATCATGTGAGCCAATTCCTTAGACTCACACACACACACACACACACACACACACACACACACACACACTCACTCTCTCTCTCTGTCTCTCTCTTTCTCTCTCTCTCCCTCTCTCTCTCTCTCTCTCTGTGTGTGTGTGTGTGTACACAGTTGCCTGAATAATATAAAGGATTAGAAGGGAAATGTTAAAATTTTAGAATAAACTAGCATTTCTTAGTGAAGAAATAAATTACACTTTAATATCATTTAGAATAGAGAAAATCAATGAAAATCAAACAATAAAATTGACAAACCGTTAACATACATAGATCAATAAAAAAAGAGAAGACACAAATTATTAACTTTAGGAATGAAAGAGGGGACATTGTTACCAAGAGGAAATAAAAAGATTTTAAGGGAATACTATCAATAGCTGTATGCCAACAAATTGGATACTCTAGATGAAATAGAGAAATTACTAGTGATTTATTACTCAAACTGAAAAAAGAAATAGAAAATCTGAATAAACCTTTAAGGAGCAAAGAGACTTAAATAGTAATCAAAAACTTTGCAAAACGAAAAGCCCAGGACCAGATGGCTTCACAGATGAATTCTAGCACATGTTTAGAGAATAAGTGACACAATGAAACAAATTTACGAACACTTTAAAAAAGTGTAGGGAACACTTCCCACTCCATTACATGAGGCCAGTATTATCCTGATACCAAAGTCAAAGAAGTCACTAGAAAAAGAAAGTCTATAGACCAATATCCCTATTCCTCAAAATACTAGCAACCCAAATGCAGCAGCATATATGAAGGATTATATCTCACGAGCAAGTGGGTCTTGTATTGGCAATGTAAGGTTGGGGTCAACATATAAAAGTCAATCAGTGTTATACGTCACGTTACTAGAATGAGGAAAAAAGCCACATGATCATATCAATTGATGCAGAAAAAGGATCTTCTACATACACGATAAAGTATTCTTCAAATAGAGATGGTTTCACTACTTCCTTGCCAATCTGGAGGACTTTTATTTTTTTCCCTCGCCTAACCGCTCTGGCTTCCACCTCCAGTACTATGGTAAATGAAGAGACCAGAATGCACATCCTTGTTAGTTTCTGATCTTAGGGAGAAAATTCTCAGTCTTTCACCATTAAGCATGCTGTTAGCTGTTGGGTTTTAGTAGATGCCCTTGAACAAGTTGAGGAAATTCCTTTCTTAAGTTTTTATCATGAGAGGGTGTTGAATTTTGTCAAATGCTGTTCAACTCAACCATCTACCAACTGTTCATCAAGGTTGCGGGTACCTCCCACATCGCTATATCAAAGGTTGATTCTCTTCCCTCACCTTATTTGAGCACTCCTTCCCTTCCTACAACTTCTCTTTTATTGGCTCCTAGAAAAATCACATCCCTGGATATCCTTCTATTTCATTTATGGTTCTTCTCTTGTCCAAGCCTACATCCGCTCCCTGGTGATCTCATCCAGCTTCATGGCTTTAAATCTTACCTAACTTTGACAACTTCTGAATCAACAGCTGCAACTCAAAACTGCCTATCCAGTTGCCTATTGAACAATTCTATTTGAGTATCATAAACTCAGCATACCCCACAGAGGACCCTTGATTTCCCCCCACCCCAAACCTCTACTCCACAGTCTCCCCCATCTCAGGAACTGGTGACTCCACCCTTGCAGTTACTAAGTCCAAAAATGGTCTCATCCTTGATTCTCCAACTTGTCTCAAAATCCTGTCTTATCTGCAGAATGTATCCCAAATCTCATATCGTATGATTACCTCCGCTGATAATATTTTGTTTCCAGCCACAATCATTTCTTGCCTGGGTTCCCACATAGCTCCCTGTCTCTGCCCTTGCTCCCTTGCAGTCCCTTCTCAACAGACCAGCCAGAGTGATCCTTAAAAATGTGTCAGGTCATGTCATTGCTCAGAACTCTTCAAGGATTTCAAATCTTACACACAATGAAGAGCCCCTCTGTCCCCTTCCTCTCCACTACCATTCTGTTATGCTGCCAACCTCAAGTCCTATCCATCCCGTGTTCATTGGTCTCCTTACTCACCCTTGGATGCGTCAGGGTCCTGTCTCAGGGCCTTTGCACGTGCTTGTTTCACTCCTTGGAATTCTCATTCCCCACAAGGCTGCTTTTCAGTTTTTTGCTCAAATATGACCATTACACAGAGACCTTCCTTAACCACTTAATAGAAAGTTGAAGCCCAGGGTGCCTGGATGGCTCGGTCAATTAAGTGTCCAACTCTTGATTTCTGCTTAGGTCTCATGGTTTGTGAGATTGAGCCCCATGTCGGGTTAAGATTCTCTGCTTAAGACTCTCTCTCTCTCTCTCTCTCTCTCTCTCTCCCTCCCTCCCTCCCTCCCCTGCTCACTCTCGCTCTCAAAATAAATAAGTAAACTTAAAAAAAAACAACAAGGAATCTGAAGCCCCATTTCCCCAGTTCCTCCTGTTTTGTTTCTTTATAGCACTAATTGCCATTTAAGGTATTATATAATTGATTTAGTTGTCCGTCCTCAACCTACCCCCAATATGGAAGCTCTATGAAAGGGTATTTGTTTTGATCTTTGTTGAAACTCCAGTGCCTAGAAGAGTCTAGAACATAATAGGCCTTCAATAAATATTAGAGGGGAAAATCCAGAAATACTACTATAATACAGTTATATTTTGTAAATACCAGAAGAAACTGCTAACCAGGGTTAAAGTGGTTGTGCCTTGAGGGAAAAGGTAGGACTAGAAAGGAAAAGGGAAAGATACACTTGTTTTGGGTTTGCAAGACTTGCAAATACTATTTGACTTCTCAATTTATTAAATAGAGCCATATGGCATTCTATTGCCTTCTGACCTACAAAACAGGACTATGAAGCAATTTCATGGGCTTAACCTAATGCATATGTTACTCTAATAAAAATACAAAATTTAAAATTATTTTCAAAAATTTTGATGTGGGGAATACAAAAGAAAACTCAGAAGACAGGAGACAATTCACAGATTTGGCTATGTAGATCTTGAAACGTCTAGATGCTACGAGTCTTGGAATAGAAAACGGTAAAAGCCAACCAAAAGATCAGAAGAAAATGTGCACAACAGAGAGAGGGCTTAATATTCACGGCACAGGAGGAGCTCATCTAACAAAAGACAAAGAAATTGATAGAATTATTTGAGGAAAAAAAGAAAAACTAATAAAAAGTCACAGCATTAACACACAGTATATTTTAAGGTGTTTACCAGATAATACTTTTATCATAAAACAGTCATTTATGTTAGCATGTTACTTTTGTGAGACCTCCTTTAAACGTCCACTCTTAACTATAGAGAACTGATGGTCACCATCAGAGAGGTGGGGGGGGGGGGGAGGTGGGAGAAATAGGTGATGGGGATTAAGGTATGCACTTGTCGTGATGAGCACTGGGGCGATGTATGGAAGTGTTGAATCACTACACTGGATGCCTGAAACTAATATTACACTGTATGGTAACTAGCTGGAATTAAAAAAAAAATAAAGAAAAAAATAAAAAAAATAAAAATCTTGAGGATCTGGCTTTTTAGGGTAAAACAGAATCCCACATAACAGTCAACTTGTTCCATTATATTATATTATTTATAATGTACATAATGTATATAATTGTAGTCTAAAAATAAAAAAAAATAATATAATTTAAATTACATATATAATAACCAGAGGCTATCAAACTTGTTTATCCTGCAAAAGAAAACGTTTCAAATCTGTGGTCCTTATTTGAAGTGTTTCTTTAAAAGAAGACAATCAGAAACACAATTCGTTCATGAATCCTATTCTCTCATATTCGTTTTAAAAACAAGGGTCTTTTTATCGTATGCTTCTCTTCTCAGGCACCTTGCTAGACTCCCTTAACTCAGTCCTCCCTAAATGAACTTCAAGACACGTGAACTTGCTACACACGTCAGACTAAGCATTTAGGCCAGAAGGAAACACCACCATGATGCGCATATATTAAAACACACTGGCCATGTTTTTCCCTTTGCCACCGGAAAGGACAATTTTCTCTAAGAGCAGGAGCTGAGTGGAATGGATAGCTATAATCTGTCATCAGGGCTTGCAAATTCAGAAGCCTTCAGAAGCTAGACAGGCCGAAAAATCTTAAGTTGTCTTCCCTCGACATGAATGCATTTTGCACCACACACTCAGTCCTCGGAGAAACAGGGTGTCCCGTTTTTCTTAAACACAATCTGGCTATATTTATTTCCGCCACATTGGGGAACATGGATCCCAAGGAATGCATCACTGGTATAACACAAACACCAGCACAGCTGCTAGGAGAACGTCTGCGGACGTCCCGCCTCAGCATGGCAAGACCGTAAGTGGTGGGCACTGTGCTCAACCAGAGACCTTATGCTCCACTTACAGAGTCAGTTGTAACTCAGCTCCAGCTGGTCATCAGAAGATGAAGGCCTAGTGTAGTCAAGTCTTCCGTTTCGTCAAAGGAGTCAGAAATTTTTACGTGGAATTTCTCAAATGTGTGGGCCTAACAAAAATATATATTTTGTCCAAACATAGCCTAAAGACTGTGCACTACCAGTTGGATATGAATCATTGTATGATGCATCATATTCCCATCTTACCGAGATGGTGCCCTCTTCTCGTCTGTAATTGGGTGATGGAGCATGGTCTCCTGGAAACAGAAAGCCCTCTGCCTTTTCCTAAAAATTACTAAGGGGCGTGGGGTATCTGCATGTTTTAGCTCACCTGCGAATGCCAAGTTCTTTTCATCTAAAGCACTCCTGGAGGCTCAGTCCCACCCCATCTAGTCTGCTTTGGGGCTCTGTTCAACCAAAGTCCTTCTGATTTCAAGACTTTCAAGTCTTTACCATCAGCTCCATCATCTCTGTCTACGAATGGACCCTATTTCCCTCTCCCACTAAAATACTTCTACTTTCAACTACAAAAATGACCTTAAACCCAACTGCTATCTTTCTTTCACTATCCATTCTTATTCCTTGACACCTCGCGATTTAGCTTCTCAGAGTTATCAGTGATTCTAGGTAACAATGGAGCTCTTGCTAGATCGGGTGGCATTTTATCCAGACCTCATTTTCCTGTAGTTTTTCACTGTCCAGGAAGCCAGCCCTTACTGTGGTCTCAGGGTTCCAGAGCACAGCAGAGAAAGAACACACACATTGTGTCACCCAAATCTCAACAGGCCTGGTGCTTTGCAACAGTCACCTCTCCCCATGTTACTCCTTCCACCTTCATCCCCTGCTGCTAACTATAATTCCACCTTACGCTTGGTGCCCAATTCTAACGTCATCTCTTATGGGACCGAGTCCTTCACTGCTGGGATGATCGTCCCCTCAATCCTTGAATTACAGCATTTTATGTGACTCTCATCAGATACCGCATTATACCACAGTCACTCACTGGATGGATACACACTACCATCTAATTGAGGTTTATGCCCTTCAAGTCAGGGAGAGTAGGTACCTCTCTCTATTTTTGAGAGAGGTAGAAGCTTGCAGTAATGTCTGCCCATCTCTTCACATCTCCCTTTTGGCCAACGGACATTAGCACATGTGATGTGAGCAGAGGCTTCACATACATACTGGCGATTTTTTTCTCTGTTGCCGTCTGGAACCCTGAGATGCTTTACGGGCTAGTGTCCTGGAGGATGAACAAGTATAGGACACAGAAACCAGTGGACCCAGTGAGCCCCCTACCCCTCAGACCAACCAGAGCCCAGCCAAACCACCAGACTGCAAAGATTCAGCAAGCTGACACAGACCAGAAGAACCACTCAGCTGACCACAGAATCAGGGCAATAAATACTTGCTGCCTGAAGCCATTAAAGCTTCTAAGAGTGTAAGGAGAAGGGATTAACCAATATACAGAATATTTGGCACACTGTACTGTTCTGAAATGAGTAAAGAACGAATGAAACTTCAACTCCTGTCTGATCATCTACTTCTAGTTTTTCTAGCCTAAAAACGGGAATACTCTAGATTTCGGCATGGAGTTTCTGGTTTGTTTTGTACAATGAAAAACTAAAGGGCAGCATGCTGTCAAAGGTCAAGTACAGGCATTCTATGTGCACAGATATATATGTGGAACAGGATGTACCATTCACTGTCTGTAGGTCCTTAGGTGTTTCCCGTAAGCTTTCTGAACTTCAGTTTCCCTTCAGTAAAGTGGAAAAAATACCACCAGTCTCACAGCATTTGAGATAATATATATTAAATACTAAATATAGTATCTGGCAAATTTCTCCAATAACCAAGAGACATTGTCTAAAATCAAGGAGGGTGAAGCAGTCGTCTCGAAAGCTGTGTTTCGCTGTGTTTCCACACAGTCACCTGTCACGAGTGCAAGTAGGGAACTAGTCAGTTACCTACAAGGCAAGGGCGGGAAAGGTCTGATGTGAGATGTAGATGAAGAGAATTCTGACGCCTTTAACAATTTCCAGAGACCTTGGCTTTTGCTTATAACATCCCTTGGCGTGGCCACGCTGGAAAATTTTCCCTTCCGATACAGATTAGCGCCTTAATCATAGGCTTAGTTATAGTTGGGGCTGTCCAATCAATGGTTATGTAGAGGGGTGTTATGCGAAGAATAAATCATTAGAAGACAAAACCCAAAAAGTTACTTTGGAAGAAGTTATTTCGAAGCTTCGACTAATTAACAGCTAACCAGATAATTTAGAAAAGTCCAGCCGCTGTTAACTACATAAAATGACTTCACCACAGTTTTCATCTTCTATCCAAAAACATACGATGATTTACAAAAATACAGCATCCGGAGAGCTTCTTGGACAGCACCACAAAAGCACACTATGAATTCCTTTATGTCCAACCCACTGAGCCTGTTTCACATAAAGGTTCATGCTACCCCCCCACCCCACCCCCCCACCGGAACATCAGAGCATGCTAGGGCGGATATGCTCATTTAAGATAAAACAACATCATGGTTTTGAAGAAAGCAACAGAAAGAAAGAAATCCTCTTCCATGACCGATTGCTCACCTATATAGGTTCCACTGTGGCTACCAGCATATGCAGCATCTTCTGGATGGAGGGTAAAAGCATACAGAACAAAAGCCGAGAAATAAAGCAGAACAGTTAGAGAAGCCCAGCCACAGATGCAAAAACTAAATCACTCAAAACGATTCTGTAAAGCACAGCGTCAACCAGCCCTCACAATGCCACTCTTAAACATAAAACATTTTGTTTTATATTTAAGTTTCGAGTCATGTTTCAAAACATCATGCGATTTGTTTCTTAACCTTCCGCAGGGGTTACCTGATGCAGTTCCAAGGAAATTATAAAAGGTCTGCCTACGATGTTTCTACTTTTCACAGGTAAGAAAATCACCACACTGGATCCCCAAAGTGAGCTTATTTTTGTAAATCAGGCTCTTGGGTAATATGTAAAATACAGAACTTATTTCGGCTCTCTGGATTAGAGA
Organism: Panthera tigris; assembly: GCF_018350195.1. NCBI lineage: Eukaryota > Metazoa > Chordata > Mammalia > Carnivora > Felidae > Panthera > Panthera tigris. The sequence continues at coordinate 25,598,124 of NC_056666.1, forward strand.
GAAAGGTTACAATGAAGACACAGTCTTTTCTTTTGATGGGAAGACATTCTGTGTCGGGATGAACTAAAGGCAGAATATTTCTATTTTGATTTTGACTTTGAAAAATGAACAGAGGAAAGCAGTTTAAAACAAACAACGTGCTACTCATTATTTCTTGGAGTTAAATGAAAACTGGGTTACGCGTATCTTCAAATTTTAATTTAAGTAGCGGGGCACTTGTTGCTTTAGAACCCTAATCTTCGCATCAATGTACTTCTGGAACTGAGAACACAGCTTGTGCAGACGTCAAATAGTTGAGAAGATGCCCCTGACATCCTTATGTTAAAGTGAGGATGTCGATATATTTGAACAGCATTGAGACTATTGGCAGAGAATACAACATACTGTTGCAGATTACTTTCTATATTTCTGCTATATGAAACAAAAATAGTGCAGTTCTTTCTAAAACAAAGTCCAATCATGATTTTCAGTTACTGTAATGTCAAGAGGGACGTCTGGATGTACAAAATCTTTTATAAACTACTTGCTATGTTCAATTTAATCCGCCCAGATGTGTACTAAACAAAATTAGTAGACTACGCCAGGGAAACTTTTATACATGTACCTTTAATTTCCTCTGAGAAGCACAAAGAAAATGAGAAAGCAAATGATTAAATGTGCAGAAAACACAAAGTAGGAAGAAGATGCATCTAAGGGAAAAAAAAAATCCACCTACCACACTCAACTGTTTCCACATCTTAGAAAAGCCAAAGGGGGAAAAAAAATGTATTTTAAATATTTCAAAGTTGTTAGTCAACAAATAAATAGAATTCATGAAAACCTACATTTTAGACTGCACTGGAGTCTTGGTCTAAAAAGAAGGTGTATACCAAAAGCAGTAAAAGCACAAGCCTTCATTCAGCTTATTAAGTGCCCAAATGGGAAAAGTAATGAGGAAAAAACTTTTTTTTTTTTTTTTCAAAATAACACCTTCAACAGGGGATTATCTTCATAGCACAGCTCTGTCTGTAAACTAATCTATCTATTCAATACATAGGATGCATACTTAGACAACCCTTAAAACGCCCTTAAAATGTCTAGGTACCCTCTAAATTTAACAATATTCTGGCAATTATCAACTTATTACAAATATGAAGTGAGTCAGGCAGAACGCTTTACTTCTTTTTGTCTATATTATTTGATGAAAAGTATTTTTTTTTGATCATGCATCCTACTGTGTTTATTTTTTTTTTCAATATATGAAATTTATTGTCAAATTGGTTTCCATACAACACCCAGTGCTCATCCCAAAAGGTGCCCTCCTCATGATGTAAAGTATTTTTAAAAAAACAGTCTAAAAAATAGTTGTTACTAATAGGACAGAAATTTAAGAGTTGCGTTTGACTTAGGAGACTCACCTTCGGTTAAAGGTGGGAAACAAAATCTGGCAATTTAATAGCAGCAAAATGTAACCATGAGTCAAGGGAGAGCATATTTTGCTACGAGACCTTGTAGAATGAACAGGACAGTTCTCTGCTCACTTCTCTCTCTAAACAGCGGAGTGGGCCAAAGGAAACACTTAGGAGAGAGTGTGCACCATTTTATTTTTATCTTTCAAATACCTATGGGTCCTCCAACTACATTGGTTCTATCTGAACAGCATTAGTAAAAATGGCAAGCACATCGTGTGATTCAGGCTCACATGATAAGTCACCCCAAGTTGTGAGTTTATCTACACTCATTTCTTAGTAGCTGTGAAATGCCATGTACATCTAAGGCAAGTTATCAGGAAACAAATAATAAACTTTGCAATGTGGATTAGGACAAGCCAAGCAACTAGGCTTAGTGGAAATAACACAAGCTGTGCTTCAGATGGGTCAATCTGCAAACTCAGACACGCCACCGTTAAGTGGATTGTTAAACAGAAAGTATGTTTTCTGATAGGAACAACAGGACTGAGTGTTGCACCCCGATTACAGAAACAGTGTCGTGTAAATCAGATGACAAAAGCCATGGATCACACACACACGTGCAAAAAAATAAACATCGCCATATCACATAGAGTATGGTATGTTTCATATTCTAATAAAAGGTTGTACATTCTCAGAAGAGTATTTCCTCCACACTCTTACGTAGGAAGAGAACGATATTTTCTGCATGGTACACACGTGCATATACATCCAAGCAAGCATCATGCTTAATAGACATCCAACAGGAAAAGCAAAGAACACTTTTCCTTAACACTTAGCAAGTTCGAACAAAGAGGAAAATATACAAAAGGCTGATCCCAGAAGACACTTGGGATTACTGCAGGATTCTCAACTATGGTAAGGCACTGTTCTGTGCGCTTTAAATGCATAAACTTACTGAATTCTCCAACAACTCTGAAGCCAGTGCTATTATCTCCAGGTTACAGATGGGAATCAGAGGTACAGGGAAGCAAAACACTCTTGGATGTGGACCCACACGATCTGGCTCCAGAGTGTGTTTTTAACTACTATACTATACTAATCACACCAAAATCACTTTTTAAATTACTCTAACTTCAGGCTAGGAAATACAAGTCAGGGGAGAGGTCAAATGAAGTAAGTTTCTTTTAATTTTCCTGTCTACTCCCACCATCTCCCAGCACACCAGCCTCTCGCCCCCTCCTCCCCCAAAGCTTGAGCCACCCAAGTGCGTGTCTCCTGACCGGAGAGGTACAGGAGACTCTTCCCGGCATTACCAGGAGTCCACTCTCCACATCAACACTGAAGAGCTGGATGGGAGAATTACAAAAATCACCGAGGAGAGGCCAACAGGGTCACAAAGAGTAATTTTGGCAGTCTTCAGAGAACAGAGTGGAAAAGGCTCTCGTGAAGAGCATTTGACGAGCTCAACATAACAGGGCAGGGGGAACTTTTCCACGCTGCTGGATGCTACTCTATGTAGAGCAATGTCAGATACTCTTGACAAGAGGAGAAACTGTGTCTATATAGGTATGATAGCATTTACGGGGGCAAAGTTAAATCTCCACCCTAGAAGCTGCTTTCTTATGCCCCGCTCTGCCCCTAGGCAATCTTCCCTAAAAGTCTGTAATAATCCACGACCAGTGACCACACCTCTAATTGTTAAGCAACTCTTTCTTACCTGCATGGTATTGGGTCCCCACGACAAAAGGCAAGAAACAGTATGGCGTTAGAACCCCTCATATGGAAAGGCTAAACGCACACACCCTGATAGTGTTTTAGAAGCAACATCTTCATTTATGGAAGTAGAACACAGTCTACTGAGATGAAAAGTGAGCAACAATAACTAGGCCGTCAGCTCAACCATCTCATGGCATGAGCAGTCAGACGTGCAATTTACAGCTTAGTTCATCTCCACCTCTGTCCACACAAACTCTGACCTCTGGCATCTCCCCAAAAAAAGCAGTAAACACTAGGGGAAAAAAAGCCACATTCATTATTTTTTAAAACCCACCAGTATTGAGAAAATATTTGCCAAAGTTTCAGGCATACAAATTTAACGTAAGAACATAAGCAATCTACTTATTAATTTCTGAATTAAGTTTATGTAGGAACATAATAAATAAGCATTGTTTAAGATGCCAAGAGGAAGGAGCTTACTCAACTTGAAAAGTTGTATTATAACAACCTGTAGAGTACGGTTATGTATATTATTCTCAAATTTTTGGCCTTCCAAGATACTGGTACCATGGAGAGAGAATTCATTTGCTTACTCAGTGTTTAAATCGTGCTGTTGGCAGGGGTGCCTGGGTGGCTCAGTCGGTTGAGCATCCAACTCTTGATTTTTGCTCAGGTCATGATCCCAGGGTCATGGGATCAAGTCCCGTGTCGGGTTCTACACTGAGTGTGAAGCCTGCTTGGGATTCTCTCTCCCTCTCTCTCAAAAATAAAAATAAAAAACAAAACTAAAACTAAAACATTTAAATTGTGCTGTTGGTTGGTTGTGATCTTTAATCCCCAAAATGCTTGTCTTTGAATGAACTCAGTTATATCCTGTTTGAATTCAATATTAAGTATTTATCCAATTAAACAAATATTGGCTTTGGTTCCAATTAAATATTTTCTTTTGTATCCACATGACAGCAGCCACAACTGGTTAAAACAAATTCTAAATATGGCATTTTGTGTTTTTACATTCTAATCTTTGAAAGGTCAAAAAATCATACCTTCTGGGTTTTAAGAGTTCTATAGGGGCACCTGGTGGCTCAGTCGGCTAAGCATCCGACATCGGCTCAGGTGATGATCTCATGGCTCCTGAGTTTGAGCCCCACATCGGGCTCTGTGCTGACAGCTCAGAGTCTAGAGCCTGCTTCGGATTCTGTGTCTCCCTCCCTCTCTGCCCCTCCCCAACTCATGCTCTGTCTCCTTCTCTCTCTCAAAAATAAACAAACATTAAAAAAAATTAAAGCATTCTCAAGAACTGTTTTATAAAAGAAAAATTTTCAATTATTATTCAATCAGCAGTATGAGAAATTTTCATGTATTTATGCTTTGATAACTAGAAAAGGAAATTAATTACTGTAAATGAAGATCATACTGGAGTATTCTCCTGTAAAATACACTACTTGAATAAGAAGAGCCTTTTCTGAATACCATGTAAACCAGATTTAAATATGTTATGGGGCACTGCGGTGGTTGTATCAGTTAAGCATCCAACTCTTGATTTCAGCTCAGGTTATGGTCTCACGGTTCATGAGATCGAGCCCCGCACTGGGCTCTGTGCTGACAGTGCAAAGCCTGCTTGGGATTCTCATATTCTCTCTCTCTCTCTTTCTCCCTCTCTCTGCCCCTCTTCCCAGTCATGCTCTGTCTCTCTCTCTCTCAAAATAAATAAACATTTTAAAAAAAAAGAAAGAAGTCATATGCTATTGAGGTCAAACTTATTAATGTTTGTAACTGTTAGGAAGACAATTCTTAACTTATACAGTTTAATTTCAACAAAAGGGAACAGACAATATTTTGATTAAAGAAAATCCTGTTTCTTTTTAAATGTTAGGTGATATCATACTGCTTTATATACATGCAGCTGAACTATAAAAAATAAGGTTTTGGCAGAAAACCATATAGAGCACTTTAAATTATAGCGACACAAGAATTGCAAGCTGCCAAGCGTCAATCACGAAAACTACTCCTGTATGTTACTTGACAATAAGATATACTCTGAACTCATTTCCAAAACACTTAACCTGTATCTGTCATGTAATAATCTTTGAGTTGGCTGTGTCACAGAAAACCTATCATACTTCTAGGTCTGCTCTTCTCCGTGACTAATGTAAATCCACCGTGTAAGAACCTATCATCAGATGAAAGGAGGGAACACAGACTTCCATGACGAATGTCTTTGTTGGGTAAACTATTCTTTGAAAAAAATAGGAGGTGAGTAGAGGAGATAAGTCCCTCTCTCAAGCTTCTAAGATTTAATTACGCTCTAGTTTTAAGAGTTCGTATTTTTCAGGAATGTTTAATTTCAAGGGACAAATTATTTTCTTTGAGAGGCCTATGTTTTCAGTCTGTATTAGATATGCCATGATTCTTAAGGAGAGGAAATAACCGGAGGCACCTGAGTGGCTCAGTCGGTTAAGCATCCGACTTTAGGTCAGGTCATGATCTCGCAGCTTGAGAATTTGAGCCCCGCATCGGGCTCTGTGCTGACAGCTTGGAGCCTGGAGCCTGCTGCAGATTCTGTGCCTCCCTCTCTCTGTGTTCCTCCCCTGCTTGCATTCTGTCTCTGTCTCTCTCTCAAAAATAAATAAAGATTAAAAAAATAAATTTTAAAAAAGAGGGGCGGGGTAGGAAATAACCAAGCACCGAAGATGACTACCACAGAGTTTTGCACGAGAATGCCAGCTTTAAAGTCTGAAGAAGTCAGTATTCTGGCTCTTGATTTTATCTACCATGGAGCCAGGGTCTAGAGCTGTAGCAGAAACATAAATGCAAAGATAATAGTCCTGGATTCTCTGTTTCTTTTTGACTTCTATCTTGACATTGACTGAAGCCCTATAGTTTCAGAGTTTTTCCTCCACGCAAACTTTAGTTATGATGATACACTGTGAGTCAAATAAAGACTAAACCCATGGTAATACAAGCAATTATTTTGTGAAAAAAGTTAACTGGCCAATTTGATATATATTACCTGAGTCATTATCCTAAAATTCAATGTTTAACACTATCTCCTAGGTTTTAAGTGTACTTGTAAAATTTAGTACAGAAAATTATCAACGTGACTATTTTTTAGTAAGTGTATAAACACCAACATGACAGAATTCTTTTAAAAACATTTACATTAAGTTAGAAACTTTTCTTAACACCTAGTCTGTGAATTATTATTCAAAGTCATATGAATAAGGGGCACCTGGGTGGCTCAGTTGGTTAAGCATCCCACTTTGGTTCAGGTCATGATCTCACAGTGAGTGAGTTCGAGCCCCTCATCGGGCTCCATGATGACGGTGCAGAGCCTGCTTCGGATTCTCTCTCTCCCTCTCTCTCCGACCCTTCCACTCGCTCGCTCTCTCACTCTCTCTCAAAAAATAAACTTAAAAAAACCCCCAAAGTCATGTAAATAAAAGATTTTATATCAACTTTATTTTTTTTCATAGCATTATTCTGTAATTTAGCAAAGAGCATGATAGATGTCTTATCCTAAAAATCCAAGTACCGAATGTTGAAGTCCAGGAAGTGTTGGGTCAAATGGCCTTTACAAGTGTAGTTATATAAACAATCACTAACAAATACACAGATTACAAAACAAAGTGCTTTTAAATGACTTTAAAAATGTTCAGAACCAGTATAATAATTTAGAGATCTAGGAGACAGCATAAAAAAAAAAACTTCGAATGGAATTTTATTTAATTTTTTTAAATGTTTATTTATTTTTGAGAGAGAGAGAAAGAGAGAATGTGAGCAGCAGAGGGGCAGAGAGAGGGAGGGAGACATGGATTTCGAAGCAGGCTCCAGGCTCTGAGCCATCAGCACAGAGCCCGACGTGGGGCTCGAACTCATGAACCGTGAGATCATGACCAGAGCCGAAGTCAGACACTTCACTGACTGAGCCACCCAGGTGCCCTTCAAATGGAATTTTAATTGATAATAAAAGTCCTAGATTCCTATTTAATCTCCACAGAACTATACTGTCTCTTTGAATAAGGCCATATTTTCTATTCGCTAGTGATCTGGATAATATTGACCAGATTTGTTTTTATTTAAAACCAGAGAACATCTGTAGATGAGAACAACTAATGTGTCTCTCCATGAATCAAGTCTAGTTTTAAAACAAGAGAAAAGATGGAAGTGAATGGAGAATCAGTGAACATTCCTAAATGGTATTTTTAAGAGGCAGAAAAAGAAAGAAAAAAAAAACCCTCAAAACAAAACAAAACAAAAAACCCTAAAAGATAAAAGCATTTAGTAATTTTGGAATAAGTATTTCTCAGATTCAAATATCAAGGTATTGTCATATAAAAAACTATGCATATTAACAGACAAAAACCATTCATTAAATCAACACCTCTACATAAACACACACATACACACACACACACAACCCCTCTCATATTCACACACATTTATACTAAAACCAGTTTGAGGAGAGCTATTACAAAGACAATACATACCTACTCTGTGTAGTTCTTTAAAGAAACATATTTATAAAAACTTCCACTAAATGAGAATTCATAATTATATCAAACTAGACATTTCTGAGCTGCCTAAGACTCAAGCAAATTGGGAGTATGGATCCAGATTCAAGTAGAATTATATCGATTTCCTTTTCCAGTTACACACACTTTATCCCATATGCACCAAATATCTTCGAAGGGGGCAGGCCCCAGTTTAGAAATCCTTCAAAGAGCAAGTCAGGTGGATACCCCACAGCCCCTGCCGGCGAAAATTCATCACACTTAAAAATGATGCAACATTCTGGTTAAGCTGTAAGCTTTCTGATGTCACAATCCATGTGGCATTCTATGACAAGTGTGTTTTCCTTCTGCCCAGACTTAACGGAGCAAGAACAAGCAGGCTTTTGAATCCGTGCTCCACTTGAAGTATTTGCTTGCTCTGTGAGATTTATACTCGACTGTAGTTTGGCTCTCTTATAATGTAATTCCTGGGCTATACGCGTCTACAAACTGACAGAAATAACAGGAGATGTGAAAAATGCAACAATACTAAAACCAGATGTTGGTGTAAAATTCCAGGACCATTTATTTGTGCATTCTGCCGTTTAATGTACAATCTCTGTGTTGAAAACAAAAGGCTTTTTTTACTCTGAAAATGCCTAGAACCAGGAAACGTTTAGAGGAGATGAAGTAGGGAATTTATGGGACGGGGATTTGACAGGGGTGAGGCGTGGGGAGTAAAGAGAAGCTGAGAGAAGGGCAGTATGAAGCCGGGGGGGGGGGGGGCGGTGAGCTGGGGGGGGGGGTAGGGAAATGCATCTAAATCCACACTATCTTTTTCAGTAATCCTACCTCGTCCTTTTTCTGCTCTTATTTTGTTTTAACCTAGTCTCGTAACAACTCCAAACAGGCAGGTTAAAGGTCAGAGTTCCTGTGATTTCTGGATAAGCAAGGAAGAAAGAAGAACAACTGTTCTTAGGCACAACAGCCTTTGTGCCCAAGAAAGTGGTGGGTTTCCTCCCCCTAATTTGACCAAGAAGTATCCTCCCCAAACCTTCCAGCTTGGGAGAAAGCAAAGAGTTGCACTTCAGGTGACATTTGAAAAACACCTACATTCAGGAGCCAAGGAGAGTAGTAGTTATTTTCTTAAAGTGTGAGCCATGGGTTTATTATAAACACTGCAAACACCCCTCTCTTCCAAAGATTCACTTCAATATTCTACTATGAATTTCTTATTTGTTTGGCAGCCATGAAACGATGACCCCAAAGCTATCACAGGGCAATATGAGCTCTCGTTCTACCACAAACACCTGCTTTAATAGTCAAAAATAAACAGCAAGATTTGGTTACTCTGCATTTTTATTAACAAACTTACATGATTTCCTGTTGGAAACTTTCAAGGGCTGAACTAATATTTCTGGTCGTCTCAGAGCCAATCTCCTGGGGGAAAAAGAAGGTCAATGCCTATCAATTTTCAGTACAGATCCAAGATTAATATAACACCAAAATATTAAAAGTCCCAAGGAAAAAAAAAAAAAGCGGGAAGCCAGGGGAAAAATGGACACAATGCAATCTATTCAAATTTAAAAAATGAGTCCTCTAACTTCCAAAGTTTTAGAAATCCTCCCCACTCCCAAATCACTCTTCTTCTTTTTCCATCTTTCACATCAGTACAGCTTCGGATATTAATGTGCTATTTTTCCATTTGCTTCATAACAAAAACCGAATATGACCCCGGTACTGTCGTGTTATTTTTGGTCATTATTCATACTTAGTTAGACAAAACAGAAACCCAAACCTGGGGGGGGATAAAGGATTCCGAAGCAAGGTTTCAGTGCTTATTTTATCACAACTATCCTCGAGTGATATTTTGCAGAGAACAAAAGGTCACTTGAAGCAAAAGCCCAGTAATGGTGCACCAGTTGCTCACCTTTCCTGGAAATGCCTTGAGGGAATCAAGCCTGCCCTGGGATTGGCATCACCTTCATGTGTCGCTTGCCACCATGTTGCATCATCTTGGCTCATAATCTGAAGGATATCTCCCTTTTTGAAAGAAAGCCCAGCTTCCTTACATGGAATCGCTTTATCCTCATTAGGGTCATAGTCAAAGAGGGCTTTGATAAACATCTGGAAGAAAGTTTCATTTAAAAGGAGTAAATACCAAAAATAAATGTGGAGGGGCCAACATTCTCCTTTGATTTAAGAATACGTTTTTTTTTTAAAAGAGATTATTAAGATCCACTTGCTGTGACAAAGAGGATATGTATTAGAAGGAAAAACGTTAGTGCCCGCCCCCCGCCCCACAAAACAAACCCAAAAGCTTCTTAAGTAATGATTACCTTGCCTTCCTTAGACGGCGTCTCCTCTTTGATGCTGGGTATAATCTTAAATGTAATTGCTCCCTGAGACTGAGCCTGATAACAGAGGAAAGACTTATCAGAACACTTGTAGAGCCAAGGAGAAGGCAGGCAAAAAAGGTAGAAAATGGAATGATTCTGAAAATTTACAAGCTTGGGGTTTCTACTCTTAAACCAAACTGAGGAAACTATTTTTGTAGAAATTCCTGTAATATGAGAAAGCACTCAAGTTTGTCAAGTTAAAAAACATGAAACACCAAATCCACATTTACCTCCTGTGCACTTTTCAAATGCCAATGAACATATTACCATCCATGTTGAGCAACTTCATAGAAACACAGAATATGCACAGTGCCTTCTACAGACAATATTATACGGTGAGAACAGATGATGTGCAAGGTTCAGGCTATTACATTTAAGTATCGGCATCCATGTTTTTAGGGTCAAAATACCTGAACTGTCAGCAATGCAGTTATAAATACATGATTCAATTGTATATATATTAGCTGCAAGGCTCATCAGAAAAAAATAATGAAGAACATCCAGTGCTATTAAATTCTGGTCAGTGAGTAAAATACCAAATGTAATAGCTTAATTAAAAGGTAAAGAGAGGGGCGCCTGGGTGGCTCAGTCGGTTAAGCGTCTGACTTCAGCTCAGGTCATGATCTCGCAGTCCATGATTTTGAGCCCTGCATCGGGCTCTGTGCTGACAGCTCAGAGCCTGGAGCCTGCTTCTGATTCTGTGTCTCCCTCTCTCTCTTCCCCTCCCCTGCTCATGCTCTTTCTCTCTCTGTCTCAAAAATAAGTAAAAACATTAAAATTTTTTTTTTAAAAAAAGGTAAAAAGACATCCATTCTAATTTCATTAAGGCAAGCAAAAACAATACGTGCAATTCTTTTCTGACCATGTCAGATGAGAACAGGTCTCCCTTTAATATACTCTCATGTCATTGTCTATTCCTCTTTTTAGCCTTTATCGTAACTGTACCTAAATAATCATTTATGCAATTATTTTTTTTCAAAATATTTTTTTCTTTTTTTTTTTTCAATATATGAAATTTATTGTCAAATTGGTTTCCATACAACACCCAGTGCTCATCCCAACAGGTGCCCTCCTCAATACCCATCACTCACCCTCCCCTCCCTCCCTCCCCCCATCAGCCCTCAGTTTGTTCTCAGTTTTTAAGAGTCTCTTATGCTTTGGCTCTCTCCCACTCTAACCTCTTTTTTTTTTTTTTTTCCTTCCCCTCCCCCATGGGTTTCTGTTAAGTTTCTCAGGATCCACATAAGAGTGAAAACATATGGTATCTGTCTTTCTCTGTATGGCTTATTTCACTTAGCATCACACTCTCCAGTTCCATCCATGTTGCTACAAAGGGCCATATTTCATTCTTTCTCATCGCCACGTAGTACTCCATTGTGTATATAAACCACAATTTCTTCATTCATTCATCAGCTGATGGACATTTAGGCTCTTTCCATAATTTGGCTATTGTTGAGAGTGCTGCTCTAAACATTGGGGTACAAGTGCCCCTATGCATCAGCACTCCTGTATCCCTTGGGTAAACTCCTAGCAGTGCTATTGCTGGGTCATAGGGTAGGTCTATTGCAATTATTTCTTAACATCTGTTATCCCTGCTAAGTTGTCAGCTCTGTGACAGCACTGAATATCTGGCACATATATGAGAAGAATGAGGGAGGAAAGCAAAGAGGAAGACAGCATGAGGCAGATAGGAAAGGAAGGAGGCAGGAAGGAGGGAGAGACAGGAGAATGGGGGGATATCTCTGAGGCTTACTGTCAATGGTGTGCTCATAAACCAGGGCTCTGCTGTGTAAAAGAAAAGAAAAGGCCCTGATTTGTATTGTTTGCCAATTTTCACGGAAGACAGCCAGCTTCCATTTACCAGCGTGACGTACCTAAGTCAAGTTGGGAAAAGCCACATAGACTCAGGTCGTGCAAATGTAAAGAGCCAGCTCCAGTACAGCACAGAGACTCAAGTAAAGTGAGGTTTTAACAGTACAAATATCAGAATTTTATAACAGGAGTGATTTCAAAGTGGCACTATCATTGTTATTGCTTACCATAAAAGAATTCACAAATCTTTTTAAAAAAATTTTTAAATGTTTATTTTGAGAGAGATAAAGAGCAAACAGGGGAGGGGCAGAGAGAGGGAGACAGGGAATCCCAAGCAGGCTGTGTGCCGTCAACACAGAGCCCGATGCGAGGCTCGAACTCACGAACCATGAGATGAGTTGGACTACTTAACTTACTAAGCCACCCGGGTGCCCCAAGAATTCACAAATCTTATTAGGAATTCATATAATACTGAACTGCATAGGTAGAGAGAAAGCAAGTCTTCTTTATGATCCCTTCCCATTCTACTAGTGTGTGTGTGTGTGTGTGTGTGTGTGTGTGTGTGTGTGTGTGTGTGTGTGTATGTGTGTGTGTGTATACAATGCCCTTAGAACAGTGACCTTTTAGGGCTCAACCACCATAAGCAGTTCCTAGTGTTACCAAGTCACACCCGTCTATCGGCCATTGTGATGGTCTCATCGTAATCCACCATACGGGTGAATGATTAATCAATGCAGCCTTCCTGCTATTTCTAAATATGTTTTAAATCTTACTTATATAATACATTTGCCAAATTATGTCCTCAGGGTTATTTCCAAAAACTGAATTTCTTGATTAAGGATATGTAAATTTAAAAATGTTGATAGTTTCAGATAGCTGTCTCAAAAGGATTTACTAAATGTATCCCACTACCAGAAGCATATAAGTATGCATCTATGTCCCCAGAATCTGACTGACTGTAGCCATTATCGAGTTTTTAAAGCCCTCTAATCCCATATTTTTCAGACACCATGTTTTCTTTTATAAATTTTTCTATGTTTTCTTATTGATTTTTATGAACTCTCTACACATTAAAATACCTTCTGTCACATATACTGACAATATTTTTCCCAAGTCTCATGTGTCTTTCAAGCTATATATGGCATCTTTTTCTGTACAGGAAGGGTTCAATTCTAGTAATCACAGCAATTATTTTTCTGTTTGAATTTCACATCAAGTTTAAAAAGTCTTTCTTTACTTTTTTATTTTTTTAAGTTAATTTATTTATTTGGCAGGGGGTGGGTAGAGAGAGTGGGGGGGAGAGAATATCCCAAGCAGGCTCCACACTCAGCATGGGATCATAACCTAAGTCCAGATCAAGAATCAGATGCTTAACTGACTGAGCCATCCAGGCACCCCTGATTTCTTTAAATATTTAATTCTTTGGGGTTTATTTTTGCGTGTAGGGTAAAACAGGAACTATTTTTTCTAACTGAATCATCAATTCATCCAATAACATTTATAAAAGGATTTCACAGCTTTCCCATGGATTTAAAATGCTATCTTAATCATATATAAAATTTTCAAAAATATGGAGGTCTGTTTGAAGATACTAAACTCTATTTCTGTATGTTTATGCTTTCATACGTTAACAGAGACAGTCTCCCTTCATTTTATCCTTACAAATGAACTGGAGAATTTACACTGTCAAGGCCTAAAATAATTTTGTTCGTTTTAGATTTCACAGGACATCTAAGTTAGTTTCACTGTTTTATATGCCTAGAAAGCATAGCCTACAGTCTGGCCATGTCGATGGAAAAAGGGAAAAGAAAAATACGTCACCAACAACAGAGTAGATGCCCTCTATTAAGTACCTCATTTGGGATGGGCCCTGTAATAAACTCTTCACATACATTAGCTCATTTAATCCTCAAAACACTCCAGTGAGATATTTACCTTTTATTTTCATTTGTAAATGAAAACACTGAGGCAATGCAAAGATTAAGGTATTTTCCAAGGACATACAGGGATTAAGTAATGAAGATGGGATTTGAACTCTAGACTGCCAAATCCAAATCCTGTGTTTATAACCAAGTCTGAAACGTACTGATTCAATTTCATTTTTTATTGCAGTTTTAAAACAAGTTTCAGCTTACCAAAATCTGAATTATTTCTTCAGGCCTTTTATCTTCGACTGGAATCCCATTCACTTCCCTAAGTTCATCACCAACATGAATAAGACCTGAGAAGTAGCAAATTCGGGAAATTAGCAGATTTACCCACAAAAGAACTGCAATTTGCAATTGTATCTATACTTAAAGCATTGTTTGGTTCCTTCAATACATTTGAGGAGACCTTTATGCTTCTCAGGTTTCAGATTCTGTGCCTCTAAACAGCAGAACCAAAGGCTACCACATTATAATTCTGGCAAAAGACAAGACATCAGCATCCTGGTCTTTGTCTGGAAATGTACATTATTTTCATTTAATAAAAGAATCTGTATTTTGTTTTAAAGGCTGCACACTTTCAGTAGTACTTTTCAAGTGAGAAACACTTGAAGCATATCTTACTATAGCTTCAGAAGTCCATGTAACTGTAAAGCAGAATGAGATTTATCGTTTATTTCACCAGATTCCCACGGTTCAACAGAAGAAAATTTCTTATTCCTTGTTTTGATGGATTACATCCAAAGATCATTTAGCCTCTTAATTACATGTTGGAGATGTTGCCCATGAAATGCACCATGGCCTGTCCATGCGCCTAGTGTTGAAACACTTACCACTTCTGTCTGCAGCTCCTCCTCTCATGATTCTGGCCACAATAATGGCCCCCGTCTGCTCGTCTTTCTTAATGGTGGCTCCCTTTTAAAAGAAAGAACAAAAAGTACTTGTGGGTAAAGGTGCGTAGTGGGAGGTAGGAAAGGAGACAGAAATAAGAATATTCATCTGGAAAAAGTGAAAGCAATTACAAAAAATTAAAGGTATGAGGCAGGACAAAGAGACATCATGCCCCTTTATCTTACAAAGCACTCGTGACTTGGTACAGATTTTCAATCAGACACATCATGTAAGGTTTTCAGCACAATTTAAAGATTTTTCAAATCTGTAAGCTCTTCAACATTATGAAAAGTAGAAATCTCCTCTTTCCATTATACTACTTTATATTTGAACACTATTTGTTTTTTCCCCTTGACAGCATTGGCTCATTTCACTTTGTCCTTCTAATACCCCATGAAGAAGGGAGGCCATATTGAGAAGGTTAAGTGAATACAAAAATCTCATCAAAATTAGAAAACTAAGACCCAGGCCATCTGGCTTTTAGTTTAGTGATACTTCTATAATAGCATTATAGCAAAGGAACTCAGACATAATGATAAAGAAAGAAAGAGAGAGAGAGAGAGAGAGAGAGAGAGAGAGAGAGAGAGAGAAACCTCCAAAATTAGTCGTATTCCTTACCTAATGCTAAGATAAACTAATGGAAGAAAGATCTGTTACTCCAAGGTCTTTATGTACTAGGACTGTGCTAAGAACAAGCAGAACCAACATTCTGGCATAAGATTAGGAAACAATTTTAAAGAGTCCAGAAATTCTTCATTTATGGATGTTCAGAAGCTAATTGAATGCTACTTATAAGAACATCAAGCACAAATGGTTACTTTGAACACCTTTTTATGACTTTCCTTCTAAGAAACTGGCATTGGTGTGGGAAAGCGTTCTACATGGCATCACATAGCTAAAAAGATGCACATTGGGTGACGGCAGAATTCACACCCTGAAAAAGAAAGTGGAATTTTCCCACAGGTCAGTAAACATGTTTATATCGTTAAAAATTAGTTATGTAAACAAAATTAGGAATCCATTTGTAATAAGTACATTTTATATGACAGCTATCACATGCATATCTAATAGTAGTAAAAAAAAATCAAATAATTAAGTAATCTGAGTATTTTGTGGCATTTTTCATCACCAAGCATCCATTCAAATCCAAAGACTTGAATGAGCATCTCTCCACAATCATAAAAACCAAACCCATAAAGACCCACCAATTAATGGTAATTTTTGCCTTTGTTTAAATAGTTTACTTAGAGCTAAGATGACTAGAAATGTAATATTTTTAATAAAACTGGTATGATTAAATAAACTTTAATTTTCCTTAACAATATCTCCAACTTTCTCATCAAAGTATGGCTAATAGCAAAAGGGTCTGATAACCTAAGATTAATTACCCATTTTTTTGGAGTGTTTTTTTTTTTTTAACCAATTTTTTCTTTTTTTTTTTTTTACTGAGGTAAAACTGGCAAGTAACATTATAGGACTTTCAAGTATACACCATCATAATTGGCCATCTGTATGCACTACACAGTGATCACCACTATAAGTCTAGTTACCACCCATCACCATATAATTGACCCAATTTTGTCCCCACCCCCAACCTTCTGGTAGCCACCAATGTGTTGTATCTATGAGTTTGTTTTGTTTGTTCATTTGCTTTTTTCTAAATTTCACATATGAATACAATGATATGATAATTTGTCACTCTCTAACTTATTTTACTTAGTATAACACCTTCAAGGTCCATCCATGTTGTCACAAATGGCAAGACGTCATTCCTTTTTAATGGCTGAGTAATACTGCACTGTGGATATGTGTGTGTATGTGTGTGTGTGTACGTATGCATACGTATATGCCATATCTTCTTCACCTATTCATCCACCAATGGACACTTAGGTCCTTTCCATATCTTGGCCATTGTATACGATGTTATAATGAACATAGGAATGCATATACTTTTTCAAATCAGCATTTTTATATTCTTCAGATAAATCCTCAGAAGTGGAATAGATGGATCATATGATAGTTCTATTCTTTATTTTTTAAGAGTATGGAGAAATCTCCAGAGTTTTTTCAATAGTGCCTGCACCAATTTACACTCCCGTCAACAGTGTACAAGGATTCCCTTTTCTCTACATCCCCACCAACAGTTGTTATGTCTTGTCTTTCTGATAATACCCATTGTAATTGATGTGAGGTGATGTCAATTACAGTTTTGATTTGCATTTCCCTAATTATTAGTGATGTTGAACATCTTTTCATGTGCCTATTGGCCATCTGTATGCCTTCTTTGGAAAACTGTCTATTCAGATCCTCTGTCGGTTTTTTAATTGTGTTGTTTAGGTTGTTTTTTTTTTTTAATTGTATGAGTTCTTTGCATATTAATCCCTTATCGGATAAATGACTTGCAAAAACCTTCTCCCATTCAGTAGGTTGTCTTTTCATTTCAACGATGGTTTCTTTTGAGGTGCAGAGTTTGATGTAGTCCTATTCATTCTGTTTTTGTTTCCCCTGACTTTGGAGTCAGATCTACAAAAACATTGCTAAGACACATGTTGAGGAGCTTACCACCTATGTTTTCTTCTTCTAGTAATTTTACAGTTTCAGGTCTTAGATTCAAGTCTTTAATACGTTATGAGTTAATTTTTGTGTATAGAGCAAGACAGTAGTCAAGTTTCATTTACATGTGGCTGTCCAGTTTTTCCAATACTATTTATTGAAAAGACTCCCCTTTCTCCACTGCATGTTATTAGCTCTTTTGTTTAAATTAACTGTCCATGCATGTGTGGGTTTAATTTGGGGTTCTCAATTCTATTCCATTGATCAGTGTGTCTTTTTTAATGCCCATACCAAACTGTTTTGATTACTATAGCTTTGTAGTATAATTTCAAGTCAAGGAGCATGATCCCCTAAGCTTTCTTCTTCTCAAGATTGCTTTGGCTGTTTGGGATCCTTTGTGGTTCCAAATTTTAGAATTATTTGTTATAGTTCCATGAAAAATGACCTTAGAATTTTGAGAGAGACTGCCCTGGATCTGTAGATTGCTTTGGGTTGTTTGGGCATTTTAACAATATTAATTCTTCCAGTCCATGAGCATGGACTCTCTCCATTTACTTGTGTCTTCAATTTCTTTCATCAATGTCATAGTTTTCAGTGTACAGATCTTTCACTTCCTTGGTTAAATTTATTCCTAGGTATTTTTTTTTTCTTATGCACTTTTAAATGAGATTGCTTTCTTAATTCCTCTGATTATCCATTATTAGTGTACAGAAATGCCACAGATTTGTTTTGTTAATTTTGTATCCTCCTACTTTACTGAGTACATTTATTAGTTCTAACAGTTTTTGGTGCAGTCTTTTGGATTTTCTATATATAGTATTAGATC
The DNA here is from genome assembly GCF_018350195.1 of Panthera tigris. Taxonomy (NCBI): domain Eukaryota; kingdom Metazoa; phylum Chordata; class Mammalia; order Carnivora; family Felidae; genus Panthera; species Panthera tigris. The sequence goes on from NC_056666.1 coordinate 25,616,130, forward strand.
ATCTGCAAATAGTGATAGCTTTAGTTCTTCTTTTCTGATTGGAGGTCTTCTTTTTCTTGCTTAACTGCTGTGGCTAGCCTTCCAGCACTGTGTTGAAGAAAAGTGGCAAGAATGTGCAATCCTCTTCTTGTTTCTGATCTTACAGGAAAAACTTTCAGCTTTTTACCATTGAGTATGTTGTTAGTTGTGGGTCATATATGGCCTTTATTATGTTGAGGTATTTTCTATCTTTACTTACTCTGTTGAGAGTTTGTATCATAAATGAATACCGTTAAATGATTTTTCTGCATCTACTGAGATATGATTTTTATTCTTCATTGTGTTAATGTGGTTTGTCATGTTGATTGATCTGTGGGCATTGAACCATGCTTGGATGCCTGGACTAAATCCCACTTTCTCATGGCTTATGATCCTTTTAATGTATCGTTGAACTGAGTTTGCTAATATCTTGTTGAGAATTTTTTCATCAGTGTCATCAATGATATTGGCCTGTAATTGTGTGTGTATGTGTGCGTGGTGTTCTTGTCTGGTTTTGGTATCAGGGTAAGGCTTCCCTGATAATATTACTCTGGAAGTACTCCCTCCTCTTCAGTTTTTTTGTAAGAGTTTAAAAAATATACAGATTAAATCATTGGAAGTTTGATGAAATTCATCTGTATAGCCATCTGGTCCTAGCGTTTTGTTTGTTGAGAAATTCTGATTACTAATTTAATATCCTTGCTAGTAATTGGTCTATTCAGATTTTCTATTTCTTTATGACTGGTCTTGGATAATTGTATGTTTCTGGGACTCCATTTCTTCTAGGTTGTCCAATTTGTTGGTATATAATTTGTTCATAGTCTCATGATTCTTTATATTTCTGTGGTGTTAGTTGTAACACCTTTCATTTCTGATTTTACTTTAATCTTTTTCTTGATGAGTCTAGCTAAAGGTTTGTCAACTTACTTTTTTTCAAATAACCAACTCTTAGTTTCATTGACCTTTTCTATTGTTTTGTCTCTTTCATTTATCTCTGCTCTGATTTTTTTTTACTTCTTTCCTTCTACTAACTTTGGGCTTCGAGTGTAAAATTCAATTATTTGAGATATTTCTTGTTTATTGAGGTAGGCCTGTATTACTCCGAATTTCCCTTTTAGAATCACTTTTGCTAAATCCGAAAATTTTGGTTTGTGGTGTTCCTATTTTCATTTCTGTCACTTGGTACTTTTCAATTTCTTCTTTGATTTCTTCAACGACCCACTGATTGTTCAGTAGCATGTTGTTTGATCCCCATATTTTTGTGGTTTTCTCAATTTTCTTCTTGTAATTGATTTCTGATTTTACAACACCATTGTGGGTGGAGAAGATGCTTGATATTTCATCTTCCTGAATTCACTAAGTTTTGTGACCGAAGATGTAATCTATCCTGGAGAATGTTCCATGTGCACTTGAGAAGAACGTGTATTCTATTCTTTTTGGAATGAATGTTCTGTACATATTAAGTCCATCTGGTCTAATGTGTTGTTCAAAGCCACTGTTTCCTCATGGATTTTGTTTGGATAATGCATCCACTGATGTAAGCGGGGTGTTTTAAGTCCCCTACTAGTATTGCTGACAATTTCTCCCTGTTAATCTTTGCTTTATATATCTTGGTGCCTCTATGCTGGATACATATATATTTATAAATGTTATGCCTTCTTGTTGGATTGACTGTTTTTCATTATGTAATGCCCTTTTTTCCTATTACTATAAGTCTTTATTTTAAAGTCTATTTTGTCAGCTATAAGTATAGCTACACCAGCTTTTTGTTTCCATTTGCATGGAATATCTTTCTCCATTCTTTCACTCTCAGTTTATGTGTGTCCTTACTTCTGAAGTCAGTCTCTCATAGGCAGCATACAGATGTGTCTTGTTTTTTTTATCCATACAACCACTCTGTGTCTTTTGACTGGAAGGTTTAGTCCACGTACATTTAAAGTAATTAGTGACAGGTACATACTTGCTACCATTTTGTTAATTGCTTTCTGGCTGTTTTCAGGGTTCCTCTCTATTCCTTTCTTCTTTTCTCTCTCTTCCTTTTTACATTGCATTTAGATTCCTTTCTCATTTCCCTTTGTGTATTTACTGTAAGTTTTGCCTGGTGGTTACCGTGAAGTTCACCTAGAACTTCCTGTGTATATAATGGTCTGTTCTGACAGCAACTTGAACATACTCTATTTCTTCCTGCCTCCCATGTTTTATACTTATGTCACACTTTACACCTTTTTATTTTGTGCCTCCTTTAATTATTGTAGTTTTTATTATTTATTTTATTGTAGTTAATTCTATTGATTTTGTATCTTAACCTTTACACTTGCCTTATTAATGACTGATCCACTACCTTTACTATATATTTACTTTTCCAGCAACATTTTTACTTTCCTATGCTTTCTTTTTATTACTTAATGCCATTTCTTTTCAGTTTAGAGAAGTCCCTTTAACATTAATTATAAAGCCAGTTTAGTGACGATGAACAACTTCTGCTTTTGCTTATACGTAAACTCTTAATCCGTCCTTCAAATGTGAGTACTAAACTTACCAGTAGAAACTTCTAGGTTGGAAGTTTTTTCCATTCAGCACTTTGGATATGTCATGCCACTCTCTTCTGGTCTGCAAAGTTTTTTCAGAAATATCTGCTGATATCCTTATGAGGTTTCCCTTGATATAAGAAGTTGTTTTTCTCTTGTAGCTTATAAGATTCTCTCTTTCACCATTTTATTTATAATGTGTCCTGATACGGATTTCTTTGGGTTCTTCTTATTTGGAACTATCTGGGCTTCATGGACCTGTAGGTCCATTTTCTTCTCTAGATTAGAAAAGTGTTCAGCCATTATTTCTTGACGTAAGTTTTCTGGCCCTGTTTTCTACATGGACCCCTATAATGTGAATGTTATTCTATTTGATATTGATTCAAATATTCTTTAAGTTACCTTGATTTTTTTTTCTCTTTTCTTTTGGCTGCTCTGTGTGGGTGAGTCCTATTGCTTTTTCTTCCAGCTTGCTGATCTGATCTTTGGCTTCATCCAGTCTGCTGAACTGCTCTAGGGTATTTTCCAGTTCTGTATTCTTCAGCTCTGTAACTCCTGTTTGGAATTTTGTTAGATTTTCTTTGTTGAGGATCTCACCGTGCCCATCCAATCTTCTTGAGTTCAGTGAGCATCTTTACGACCATTACGTTGAATTCTTTATCAGACATATTGCTTATCTCTATGGCATTAATGCCCCTGTCTCATATTTTGTCTTCTTCTTGTGTTTGGAACATTTTCCTCTGTCTCCTCATTTTGCCTGACTCTGTGTGCTCATTTCTATCAATCACCTCTCCTAGTATTGAAGCAGTGACCTTTCAAAGGAGAGTCATGTGGAGCCCAGAAGTTCAATCCCTTCTAGCCAGAGCTAGGTGCTCAAGAAGCATCCCCTGTGTGGTATGTTATGAGCCTGTTTGCTGCAGCAGGGCTACGTCTGCGATGCAAGAATGTATCAGGCTGGTGCACAGCCGGCTGTGATGCATGGCTGCACTGAGTGGCACTGGCTGCACTGTGGCCAAGGGGTGGGCGGGACTAGTGCCTGGCCCAGCTGTTACGCACAATCACAGTGTGGGGATTGGCAGGGTTCCTGGCTGGGCACACCCCTCAGCTCCAGCAGATTAGAGAAAAAGTTCCAAAATGACTCCCACCTTCACCACCTTTAACAAAGTAGATGCAGTCACAAACATGGCACCGTCATATTTGTCGTATTTGTGACTCCGTCCCTGGGGAAAGTTCCAAAAGCTTCCCGCCTTGCTGGCAAGCACTTTAAGATCAGTAAGTGGGTCTCCTTCGCATATGGTCTAGGTGCTTTTCAAATCGGAGTTTTTGTGTTGGGTCCTGGGGTGAGTGAGTCTGCACACGAGCCCTTAAGAGCAGGCTCTCCCTTCCCTACAGTTCTATGATTTTCCTGCACATGATCCCTACTGGTTTTCAAAGCCTGGCATTTAGGGGGCTCATCTCTTTCATGCAGGATTTAAGGGGCTGGGTGCCTGGTCTGGAGCACAAACCCCTCACTCCAGGAAAACTTCTGTATTTTTGAGATCCTCCTTGACTGTGGATCACTGCACCTACCGTGTGTGTGTGTGTGTGTATGTGTGTGTGTTGTTTTTTGTTTTTCTTGCAAGTTGGTGTCTCTGCCTCTCCTATCCAATGCTGTCCTTTTTGTCCTTTATCATAGAGGCTCTGTTCATCCAGTTTTCTAGTCTTTTTCAAATTATTCTATATGGAGTTGTGTATTTGTTGTATTCATGGGAAGGAAGGAGTTCAGAATCTTCCTACACCACCACCTTGAATCCAAGTCTCTGCTCATCCATATTTTATAGATGAGAAAATAATCACAAACGGCTATGATCTAAGATCAGAAAATTAGCGTACAGTGAAGTCAGGACCTATCTAAGGCAAACTGATCAGAATGCTATTTTTAGTCTTAACTATTCGATATTGCTTACCCTATATCTTTAACCTTTTATTCACAAATTATAAGTTCACTGCCCTTGCATTAGCTTATCTACGATGGACATCATCAATTCCCTCCTTCTCTGTATGCGCATATGCCCTATTCCCATACCAAGTGGTGAAAATGGTCCTAAGGCATGTAAGCCTATAGGAAGGCTTGCAGCTGCCAGCTGGGCCTCTTGAAATACTTGCTCTATGGGAAGTCAGACACCATGTAAGAAATGATTACTGCCATGCTGTGAGGAGGCCCACCCAGCCAAGTGGAGAGGTCATCTGGAAAGAGATGTCTGATCAGCCCCCATTTTTCCGGCCATCCCAATCCAGGCATCAGTCATAGGAACGAAGTTCACAGATGACCCCAGCCTTAGCCACCACCTAACTGAACATATGAGGGACTCTACTTAATAACCACCCAACTGAGCCTATCAACCTCTAAAACTAGGATATATAATGTTGTATAGCCACAAAATTTGGGGGTGGTTTGTAACACAGAATTAGGTAATTGGAGTAAGCCTCTTGCTTCACTATGAATTATACTATTTTTCAATATAGGATCATCCAGTTTGTTGTGCTTAATGCTAGTCCTTTTGACTTATTCCGTGATTCAATGAAGCTGATAAATGTTTACTGAGAGCCTACTCTGTGCCAGGTTCTAAGGGCATGTAATGTATTGGTGAAAAAAACTAAGCATTTCTGCCCCCTCATGGAACTTACATCTAACAAGAAAGACAATAAACAAACGATGAAATAATTAGACATATAGTATGTTAGAAAGTGGCTACTACTGTGGGTATGAGAGCGGCAGGGAAGACAATGTAAAGACACAGGCTTCAATGAGAAGATGAAATCTGAGTAAAGAAAGATAAAAAGGAACGAAGGAGTTAGCCAAAGAGAAAGAATAGATGAAAACAGTACAGAAGGGCTAGGATGAGGCTGTAAATGGAATGGAGTGATCAAGGAAGAGCAAAAAAGCCAACGTGGCTGGAGTAAGGTAAAAGGGGAGAAGCAGTAGGAAGTGAGAGTAGATGGCATCAGGGAGCCAGATCATGTAGAACTTTGTAGATTATATCGTGGGGGCTGTGGATTTTATTCTGAAAGAAACAAGGAGAAGCCGGACAGCGTGAGTGAGTGTCATAATCTAAAAGGTTCACTCCACCTCCTGTGTTAAGAAAAGAGTGCAGGAATGCAAGGGCTAAAGCAAGGAAACAAACTGGGGGTTGTTAAACTAATCCGGGGGAAAGATGAAGGAGGCTTGCATCTGACTGGCAGGAGGTGAAGTGATGAATAGTCTGGATATATTATTGGTAGAGCCAAAAGGATTCCCAATGGACTGGAAAGGGTACATGAAAGAAAAAAGGTATCAAAGACTGACTCTGGTTTTTGGCGGAGCAATTAGGAAGATGGGATTGTAATCAACTGAGAGGAGGAATCCTATGAGGGGAATGAATTTGGGGACAAAGATCAGTTTACTTCTGGACACGTGAAGACAGAGATGTCTATTCGACATTCCAGTGGAGATATCAAGTACACAGATGGACATACAAATTTAAAGCTCAGAAAAAAAGATCTGGAAGAAAAATCGACTTGGGAGTCACTGACACACAGATGATTTTTAAAGCCAGGGGCTGGATGAAATCACTTCTAGAATGTGTAAAGAATAGCACTGCCACACTGAAGGGTTACTGTGTTACAGATACAAACCTTGAAACAGGGGTGCCTGCTACCTGCTGATTCTACCTATCCCCGGAGGGTGAACTATGGACCCTGAGAAATGATCTCCCACTTTCTACATGATGCTAGCCCTTGACTCAACCTTCGTTTTGATCCCTTCATTCTTGAAGATTTCTGCTTCCATCTTTCTTTCCAAACTCCTATTACCACAATTCTTTGAGGTATTCTTAATGGAACGTACTTGCGTGAAAAGAAGATCAAAACTCAGTAAAACAGAACACGTTACATGCCATTTTGTACAAAAGTCTACAGTCCTATGGCACAGATAGCACAAGGAAAATAAAGTTGTATCTAGTGCTTTAGTACTTACATATTTTCTTATATAATTATTTTGAATTTATTCTATGTGATTTTGACCCAAAAAATAGAGTACAGAGAACTTCGGGTTAGACTGAGAAGTTAAAATTCTGGTTACGTTTGTCTTGCTACTGCTGTAAAATGGTTTATAAAAGAGGACCTGATGAGCCCATGCTATCATGATGTCTCCATAAAAAATGCATGTCCTACAACACTGCCAATATTCTAAGACCTCCTTAAGCAGGCAGTGCTGTTGATGCCAGGTTGAACCTTTGAAATCAAAGTGGTTTCAAGCATCATCTACCAAACATTTGCATCAAGAACATCTGAGACATTTAAAAAAATCTAGATTCCCAGGTCCCACCTGAAACCTACTGATGCAGACTCTCTGGGGGTACAGGTGGTGAAGTTTGCGTTTTAAGTAAGCACCTCAGGTAATTCTTAGGATACCAAAGTTGGAGCAGCACTGTTCTAAAAGAAGCAAGAAGGACAACCCATACAAGAAACTGAAAATTAAGATCATAATCCACTCACTCACTAAGTGAAGGTCACTTTCTTAAAGGGTGCCTAAAAAATAATATTTATTATTAATTATTTCTGCATAAAACAGATACAAATTGTTCCAAATTCATGGGGAGGGAGGATAGCTCTGCTCCCTGCATCCTGACCATTGTTTTTCTCTCCTTCTCTCAATTCATTTATCCATCCCTCCCCTTAAACTATCACCATCTCACCTTTCCATTGCAAACACCTACATGATCTGTGCTCACTGCCTCTTTTCCCCGGAAATGGTCCTCTCCAACAACCATCATCTACGTATCATTCTATACAACATTTATATAGTGCTTGCATAATGCATAAAGCATACAAAGCATTTCAAGTACATTACATGCTATTTGACATTCAAAACACTCTAGAAGAGGCAGATCTCCTGATTTTCAAACAAGAAGCCTCAGCCTGCGAGATTAACTGACTTGGTCCTGCAAGGATATAGAGCAAAGAAGGGACACCAGACTACCTCCCACTTAGGTCCTCTAATCCAAGCCTGGTGTTTATTTCACCACATTATACCTCAATCTAACAGACAAAAGTAAACTCTTAAATCATATGGATAAACTAACCCCTCCATTGTTAAATCTTATAGCCTTTACTCTTGAATCATTTGCCAAAAATTTCCTGACGATCCAATCACTAGAATTTTACTTCAGCATTGCTTCTCGCGTCTTAACTATTTCTGACTCTTACCACTTGGATTCATTCTCCTAAGGATGCCTTAGATTCAATCTTCTCTCGGCTTCCGCTTCTCCCCCACTTTCTACCCCTTTGGTAGTTGTGGCTTTTCCAAGAACCTCTCCAAAATGACAAGTGACATTCGACAAATGTAAAATGACAAGTTTGTTGAAAATAACCATTTCCTACTTTTCTGAGTAGTACATTTTTTAAGCCTGAAATGTATTCACCCAAGCATCCTACTTTACCTTTATAACTGTCAAACTAAAAGTAATACACTAATTATCATTTGGATGAAATAAAGTTCAAGATAAGTAATTCTCCTCACTTGATTTCATATTCCAAGGTTGAAATGACATCTGAAATCTTAATACTCATCTCAGAAATCCTAACAAATAATTTGGGAATTTCTTCGTCCCATGTAGATGTTGTTGTCTATGTGAAGTTTTTTATTTTTATTTTTTTTAAATACAGTTCCTTGAACAAGAAACACACAATTGTGGCTCAGAAGGAAGACAAAGGACAAGTGTCTTTTACTCTTACTACAGTAATTTTTTAAAGTAAAATAACTTCAAAGTACTTGAAATTGCTTTAGATTGCCTTGAACATAAAAATAATATAAAACATAAACCTAGTTTAGAGAAGTTAACTGCATATGTTTGGGGAAAAAAACCTTTTATTAACTTACTTTTAAATAATGGAGAAATGAATATGACAACTTTTAATTCATGTAGAATAGGCAAAGAGCAGAATAAAAATTGTGGATCCAAATGAAACAGCGTTAAAATTTTTAAACACCCCACATTTGAGAGGAAGCAGAAAGCAAAGTTGCTTTCAAGTATATTATAAAGTTGTCAAATTAAACCATGGTACACGAATAAGGAACTGAACAATCCCAAGAAATGCTGAAGATAGCCCCTGCATATACAAATGTTACAAATCCGGAAAACATCCTCATGCTTCAGAGAAGTAATTTTTAAACAAATTAACAATTCAACCAATTTTTAAATTTACCTGGTTCCCTTTCCTAAATCTCTAGCCTCTTCCTAGCACCTGCCGAGCCCCACAGGCTCCAAATAATCATAAGGAAACTTGAAATTTTCACTCCCATGCATTTCCTTCTATTCTTGCCACCTGAACGCATGGTACTTCTCCTCACCTAAGTAACAACGTTGTGGGTATTTTGTACTCCCTCTCTTCTCTTGCACTGTGTATGTGAAAATTTGCCTGGTCTGATCAACTCTAACTTGCCATTTACCCCAGTTCAGATTCTCCTTTTAAATATTCTATATTATATAAACTTGGACAAAAGAGAGCTAACAAAGGATGATGATGTCAAAGTTAGATCTAATTATTTAAGCTGTGACATGCTTACTAGCTATAAAGCATGTGATATACTCAGTAACAAAGGATGATAACACAACTGGAGGTTATTTTCTATACTTCATTCGCGACTGCTTTTTAAATTGAAACTAATTTGCAGCAGGTCCAGTTAAAACTTAAAAAATCTCAATGCAGTGCATGCCTAATTGCTTTGACAAACATTTTGAAGATGTTCTTTGATCAAGAGAGGCTCAGGACATAAACATTGCTGGTGGTGTTTTAAATGTTAGCCCACGAAGCCAACACACCAAAAGCCACTGCCCCTGGGAAAACTACAACTGATCAAAGAAATTATTCCTAATGAATTCCTGAACTCCTCAAGATGGTCAGCCTTTCGGTTATCCAAGTGCCTGAAGTTGTCAAAACAAAACAAAAAAACGTATTTATCGAGGGATGCACAGAAGCCACCAGAAATTAGTCACTGTATGGTGATAGACCCTGAGGAAGATCTTTCTACATCCAAAATGCATGCCATCTATCCTTGCTAAGTATATCACCTTCTATTTAATAAACACCAAGAGACATTACAGCGTTATAAACCACATATTAAAGGCACAAACTTATAATCTACATTAAATAATCTTAACCAGGAATACAGGGAGCCCGAGGACATCCATGGGTGGGCATCAGGGTCTCAATAAATTCCTTTGTATTACATGAAATCGATCTGCGTGTTTTTTCTGGGTAGGAGTATCCAGGGCAGTTATCAATGTACCAAAGTTGCCCTTAAACAAAACAAGAACATGAAAAAAACCTATAAGGGAAAAGCAGACAGACACAATATGGTGTAGAAGAAAAAAACTAGAATTTGCAGGTAAAGGGCCCGGACCTCCATTCTACCACTCATTAGCTGTAATAAGTAAGTTCCTTCACTTCTTTGCGTATCCATTTCCTAGTCTATAAAAATGGAAAAAGAGATACCAACTATGAGGATAAATGTAACATATGTAAAGCACTTCACACAGTGCCCAGCAAGGATTGCATCATCCCCTGCTATTTGCTTTAAGAATACCAAAATGTCTCAATTAGGAAAAAAAATGGGCCCCAACACATTTAAAATCAACTGCTAGACAGTGGAATTTATTTTTCTTCTGAATGCAGTTTCAGCAAAATATGGAGACACTCTGTACTACTATCCTACTGCTGCCATGACAAATGTGCCACACAAATTTTGTGACACAGATTTGTTACCTTACAGCTCTGGAGACAGGAGGGCCAAAATGAGGGTCCTGGAGCTGAAGTCAAGGTGTCAGCAAGGCTGTGTTCCCCCTGGAGGATCTAGGAGAGAATCTGATCCTCCCCTTTTCCAGTTTCCAGAAACTTCTGGCATTCCGTGGCTCATGGCAACATCACACCAACCTTTGCTTTTATCATCACGTCTCCTTTTTGTAACTCTGATGTGCTGCCCTTCCCACTTCGGTAAAAACCTTTGTGATGACAAGGGGCCCACCAGATAACCCAGGATAATCTTCCCATCTCACGATCCTTACCAAATCTTGACAAGTCCCTCTGCTATTTAAAGTAGTATTTCACGGGTTCTGAAGATTAGTACATGACATCATTGGGCATGGTGGGGAACATCATTCTGCTCACCACAGACCCCTTGATGCAATTTGACATTGTATAAATTCCGGAGCTAAAATAAATAGGTACATTTACAGTTTTCTATGTTTATTTATTTTTGAGAGAGAGTGAGGGAGGGCCAGAGAGAGAGAGGGACAGAGGATCCAAAGTGGGATTTGCGCTGATAGCAGAGAGCCCAACGCGGGGCTCAAACTCACAAACTGTGAGATGAGGACCTGAGCCGAAGTCAGACACTTAACCGACTGAGCCACCCAGGCGCCCCTACATTAACATTTTGAAATAAAAGACATTTGATTAATTTCTCCTTTACTTTAAAATAAATCAGCTTTCTAGAAAAGCCAGAGCAATTATTTTTAGTTGCACCGTTTAGTCTTAAATCAGCTGTGACTGGCTCATGGTATGCTTTCTTTTATAAAGGTCAATATCACATTTTACAAATTATTGCTCTAACCAATAAAATGCTGCCATTTTATTTGGCTTTTTTTTCATTTTTCTAAATACTGTTTTTTAGACATGTATGCTCTATTTATTTTAAAGCTTAAAAATGCAGAAAAATTATGTTTTAAAGAGAGGAATAAATGGTGTGGCCCCATCAGATTTGGTTTTATCAGGGTACCTACTCATGTCTGAGCATAAACCATATACCAAAACTCACCAGCGGTTCTCTATTTTTGACCAGACGAATGATTTTTACAGAATCTTCCTCATCATCGATATCATCAGGCATAGGAGGTAATACCGGATCGTAATTCTTCTGAGCCACAGTATCGTGTACAGAGAGCAAAGCCTATCAAAGTCAGAATTTGGGGGGAAAAAATCAATCAAATATAAAATCCCAAACACATCAAGCTATAAAGAAAATCAAACTGGGGTTACAGTGTTGACATAACAATGGTCATAGGCAACTACTTGAAAAAGAGCATCTTAGGAACGGGAGTACATACAGCAGCCAACAGCAGCTCTGCTTAGCTACCAACCCTCATGGAGGACAAGATCAGCATCAAAGTACTCTCACCTGGGGCGCCTGGGTGGCTCAGTCGGTTGAGCATCCGACTTCAGCTCAGGTCATGATCTCACAGTCTGTGAGTTCGAGCCCCATGTCGGGCTCTGTGCTGACAGCTCAGAGCCTAGAGCCTGTTTCAGATTCTGTGTCTCCCCCTCTCTGCCCCTTCCCCGCCATGCTCTGTCTCTGTCTCTCAAATATGAGTAAACGTTAAAAAAAAAATTTTTTTTTAAAAGTACTCTCACCTGTATATTCTCTGGTTCATCCTTATAAGGGTGGCAGCTGGGGACAGGGGTGGGGGCTTAGTACTTTGGCTAGGAGGGAGAAAATGAGGCCACAGGTACATTGTCAATGAGCCAGTAGGAGTCTGAGAAAACTGTATTTTTCCCTTCCTACTGTTAGCAGCAAACACAAAAGGAACTGACCAATGCAATTTACTTTCATTCTTCTCCTGTTTTCTCACCTTTTCATTAGCTGTGTAACAGGTTAACTAATATGCGTATAAAAGAATAAAATAGGGGTGCCTGGGTGGCTCAGTTGGTTAAGTGTCCGACTTCGGCTCAGGTCATGATCTCGCGGTCCGTGAGTTCAAGGCCCGCGTCGGGCCCTGTGCTGGCAGCTCAGAGCCTGGAGCCTCCTTCGGATTCTGTGTTTCCCTCTCTCTCTGACCCTCCCCTGCTCATGGTCTCTCTCACTCTCAAAAATGAATAAGTGTTAAAAAAAAATTTTTTTAAAGAATAAAATAAAAGTTTTCCTAGGCATTACTGTCATGGTGGCTAAACTCCACAAAATACAGTCACATTGTCATTCTGGACCAAAGACCAGAAAAACACTCAAATCTTGACATGTCACTACTATTTTAGGCGAGTGGGTTTTAGACTTTTAACGAACTTGTTCTCTATCACCACCACCACAATCCATAAATTACTCTAGCCAGAAGCCTAGAAATCATCCTTGAAACAAATCTCTCCTCCACCCTACACTCCTCAACACCCAATCTATATTCTGTTAAATCTACTTGCAAAATATATCCTAAAATGTGTTCTCTCAGCTCTTAGAGCAGACACTGGCAAACTATGCCATCTGTTTTTGTAAATGAAATGTTACTGTGACATGTTCTTCATTCATTTATGTATTGTTTATAGCTGCCGTCATGTTACAAGAACAAAAACTGAGTGGAAGCAAGAGACCATTTTTATAGGAAAAGCTGGGGGATACCTGATCTAGCTCATTGATGTCATTGTGTTTTACCTGGAGAATTGCAATAGCCTCTCAATGGTCCAGGTGCATTCACCTATGGTCCATTTTTCCAAGTATGTATATTTCACATTTTCTATGCCTTCGGGGGACATTTAGAATGATTTCAGTTCTTGGCTATTATAAATAGTGCTACTATTAATATTTCCTATCTTTTGATGCATGCACGTGTGTGCACACACACACACACAATATGGGTTAAGCATAGCTTGCCCTTGAACAACATCGGTTTGAATCGCATGGGTCCGTTTATATGTGGATATTTTTTGATAAATACAGTATTATAAATGTATTTTATTTTCCTCATAATTTTCTTAACATTTTCTTTTCTCTAGTTTATTGGAAGAATACAGTATATAATACATATAACACACAAAATATTTTGCTGTTGGTAAGGCTTCTAAGCAACAGTTGGCTATCAGTAGTTAAATTCTGGGGAGTCAAAAGTTATACACAAGTTCACAAATTTCTAACATGTAGGGAGTCAGTGACCCTAGTCCCTGCATTGTTCAAAGGTCAAGTATATTTGAGAAAGAAAAGTCTGGGTCATGGGTTCTAAGTATATTCAACACTACCAGCTAAGAGACAGTTTTTCAAAGTGCTTGTCCCAACTGTACTCTTACCAACAGCTTAAGTGAGTTCTAGTTGTATCAAATGATCCCCAACATTTTACATTAGTAATTTCAATCTCACCATTCTGGATGCATAATGGTATCTTCTTATGGTTGGAATTCCATTTTTCTTATAACTAATGAAATCTGTTTTTGTAAGATGCCCGTTCAAGATCTTCACACATTTTTCTATTCCATCTGTCTTTTTCTTATTGTTTTGTAAGAATTCTTTATAACATACTGGACCCAAGCCTTTGTTGGTTACATATGCGGCAAATGTATTCTCATGTTTGGTAGCTTCCCTTTCCCTTTCTTGTTAGGGTTTTTTGACTAACAAGGAATCCAAATTTTAACGAGCCTAATTAATGTTTTTTTCCTTGGGGGCTGGTGCTTTTTGCATCTGACCTGAGTTTCAAAGTAAAAGTATAAACAGCATCAAGATGAAGAAATATCTGAAGAGACAATGGCTGAAATTTTTGACAAGTAATGAGAGATGGAGTCTGAAGAGTCAGGAGACCCAATGTATCCATCAGGAAGCAGGAACAATAGAAAGAAATGCAAGATTCGATACATCATAGTGAAACTACAGCACACCAAAGACTGAAGAGAGAAGATCTGAAGAACATCAAAAAGGAAACACAAACAAAATGACTGAGAGATGACTGATTGGCAACAGTGGAAACTAGAAGCCAGTTAAAATATCTGGAAAATGCTTAGAAAAAATAACAGCCAGCCCAAAATTGTGTATTTAGGAAAAGCATCGTTCAAGAATGAGGATGAGAGCCAAGTCGAAGTTATTAAGAACTCCACTGGAAAATAACTAAAAAACAGAAAACTCAAAAAAAAAAAAAAAAGATGAAACAATGGTTTTGGAAAACACTGGACCCAAACAATGAAGGATAGTGATCACCGGAAGACAGGAAACAAATGTGAGCCTCTTAAGCCCAGAGTTTGCTGGCTGTGTTGGGGGAGAAGGCCCTGGGTAGAACCCACTGGTCTTCCTAAGTTGAGACAACAAAGCTGAGAACACTGAGAGGATGAGAGACTAAAGCTCTCAGGGTCTCAAGAGCATGAAAAGAGAAGACAGCGGGATGGACACAGGGCTCCGGAGATCTTCAGTAGGTCCCCCCTGAATCCTTAGCCAAGGCATACATACAAAAAAACAAACAAACAAAAACAAAACAACAACAACAACAACAACAAAAAAACCCAAAAAACTACCAGAAAGGATTAGAGCAGTGGTTATCAGTAGAGAACAATTTTACTCCCCAGTAGCCACTTAGTAATGTCTGGAGACATTTTGGGTTGTCTCAGTGTGGGGGATGCTACTGCCATCTAGTGCACAGAGGTCAGGGATGCACCTAAACATCTGACAGCACACAGGATGGTCCCCTGCCCTCTCCTGCCATCCCTTCCCCCAATAATTTTCCACCCCCAAATGTCAATAGTTCCAAGTTTAAAAAACTCTGCCTTGCAGAGAACAACTGGCAAAGCTCACACAGGGCAGGAAGAACTCCTGTTTCCATCAGGGGAAAAAGGCTTGGCATATGCAGGGCACTGAGGATAGTGAAGAGAGGAATACTGTCTTAATAGTGGTAAATAGCCCAAAATTAAACACAGCTAAGATCTCACCCAACAAAGCTTAAAAAGCAAGACTCTGAAGAATCAACATGTTCCCAAGTAACTTAATTATATAACAGAAAAAAAACCCTCAAGAATATTATCTATAAAAGTATAAAAACATTCAGCATCAAACAAAGTAAAACTCATACTGACTGGGAGTCAATCAATTACTAACAAAAGTTATCAGGTATATGAAAACAGAAGGAAATACTACTTATAATGAAGAAAAACAATGCTATAGAACTAAACCCTGAAAATTACACAGATGATATATGGAACCAAATCCTGAAATTACACAGACTTCAGACAAGGAAAGGAAAACAATTACTATCGCTGTATCCCAAATGCTTAAAAAGTTAGATGGAAGACTGAAAACTGAGACTTGCAATATACAAGAAAGATTAAAATCAAACTTCTAGAGATAAAAGATACAATGTATGTACTTTTAAAAAGTACAGTGAATGAGATTAACACTTGTAGTTAAAGCAATTTATCAACTATCAAAAATGAAACAACACAAAAAGAAGACATAGTGAAAAATTATGAACGGAACATTATGGAGCCATGGGACAACTTATATACACCTAACTGGCATCTCCAAAGAAAGGAGAAGTGCTAAAAAAATATCTGAAGAAATATGGTAGAAAATATTCCAAATGTAATGGGGTAAAAAAAAGCCTCTATCTGTATCTAAGCACAAAAAGCATAAAAAAAAAAAATAACACTGTATTGCTTAAAACCAGTGAGAAAGAAAAAAAATCTTAAAATCAGCCAAGAGAAAAAAGATAATAATGACAACACACTTCAGAAACGTGAGCCACAAGATAAAAGAGCAACATCTTTTTTTTTTTTTTAACGTTTATTTATTTTTGAGACAGAGAGAGACAGA